>NW_022589727.1:28434767-28711588 GCF_004348235.1 Phoca vitulina | reverse complement strand
GCGCCTGGGTGGCTCAGTTGGTTAAGCGTCTGCCTTCGGCTCAGGTCATGATCCCAGGGTCCTGGGATCAAGCCCTGCATCGGGCTCCTTGCTCCGTGGGGAATCTGCTTCACCCTCTGCCTCTGCCTGCCATTCCCCCTGCTTGTGCTCTCTCTGACAAATAAATAAATTAAAAAAAAAAAGTTTTTAAATGACCTATGGAATCCACTAAACTGAAGAGTAAAGAGCAACACAGGAGTAATAAGAAAAGATGGGATTTTTTTTCGCCTAACAACAATCAATGTTCTTTTTATGTGGCATTTAAGTTTGTTTCTGGAACAGGTGAAACTCAGGAAACTGACATTGAGAACGTTCATGACTTATCCAACATCATTTGCTTAGTATATGGTGGGGCCAAGACCCCAATTGCATCTTATAGCTCCAAATCCTGTGTTCATCTCTTTTGCCCAAAGTCTTTTCTCATTAGTCCACCCCTCACTCGTGTACCCTTCTCCTAACAGTTCATGCATGTCTTGGTCTGCTCTGGCCCCTAGACTCTAAAGTCATGGAACATTCAGTGAATACACAGGGGGGTTTAAAATCATCCATCTTAAGTGCAGGGTCTTGAGGGCTGAAGATGATGATGGTGGTGGCAGAAGTGAGCCCTGGGTGGTAGAAATGAAAAGTTGTCCCAGTGGGATCTGTTCTTCACTAAACCAGGAGTCAGCACCTGCAAGTCGATGTTTTGAACTGAAACTGGCCAGCGTGCAAAGCCTAAAGTATTTATTATCTGCCCTTTTCAGAAAGAGTCTGCCAAGTCCTGCCCTAGATGGTAATGGCTGGGAGGGCAGTGCCCGATTATGTTTAATCATCCTTCTGTAACAGTGCCTAGCATGGTGTCTGGCAAATAGTATGTGATCACAAAGTATTTGTTGAATGAAGGGATAAATTATTTGGTCTATTTGAGCACACACTCTCAGTGCAGCCATAAGGAGAAATCAGGTAGAGGAATGACATTCAATGTTTCTATGGAAAACAGAGGCACACCCAATATCTAGAAGGTCAAGGTAGAGACAAGGTGGGTGGGGCTTCTGGAGGCTGAACAGAACTTTAGAGGAGAGAATCCACTTGGAATGCCATGGAGAGCCTGCAGACTTTTCATAGAAAGGAAGCAATCAATGTAGGCCATTCTCATGTTCGTGGAGGGGCCATACCTCTACCTACGTCTATAAAAACAAACTTTCCCAAATAATTAAATTAGAAAAAATATGTTTTACATCACAAAAGGATGACTACCTCCTCATGTGATCACAGGCAGGTCATTCTGTCTCTCCATGCCTCAATTTGAAGACGAGAACAGCACTTAATAGAATTAAAATATTTTATATTTGCATAGAATTGTGGCTTTTCAATGTCCTCACAAAAAAAAAAAGACGTATAAATTTTTATTTCAATAATGTTGGGAGGTAGGTTAGACCACACTGATCTCTTGTTCTGTTTCCCTTCCCACCCTATGTTCCAACGCGCTGGCCAGTGCCCTCCAGCCAGTAGTGCCCTAGGCCAGACCAGGCAGGATGCAGGCGGTCCTGTCGTCTGCCTTTCTCACCCCCAGATCATTATTAAATGTCCTCTGACATCCTGTTCCCCTCTGCACCCATTCTGAGCTAGATGACAATTAATGATAATAGGTTAACAACTAATCCGTACATGAGGCCCTGCCCCCACTATCCTTCTTAGACAACAGACGACAAAAGTCATCAACAAAGAGCTTCTGCAAGAGACCCTGGGCAGTGGCAGCTCCAGAATTTCTCTCTGGGGTCCGCAGGGGTCAGAGGAAGGGGTGAGGGCCCAAAGTGTCTTTCAGCTGCCTCTTGTCACCTACCCCGGCCCCTGCAGACCATGACGCTAAGGGAGAAAAGTTCAGGCACGGTAGCAAGCCGGCGGGGACCAACCGTCCAACCATGCATGCACTGTTATAAAAGCTGCTCCTGGGTTGGAATCCTGCTTCCACATCTTATTAACCCTGTAACCTTTCTCTATGCCTCAACTGCCTCACCTGTAAGACAGAAACAATCATATTACCTGTTTCATGGTATCCTTACAGGAAGAGAGTGAGGTAACATGTGGAAAGTGCTTAGAGTGGCATCTAGCATAAAGGAAGTGCTTAACAAATGCTAGCTTTTATTATTTTTTTCATTCATCATTCAGAAATATTCCTCAAGTGCCCACCAAGTGCAGGTATTGAACTCAGGCATCAAGAAGAAGCAGGCTGAAAGTTCTATTGAGCAAAGGCCGGCTGGATCTCTGAGCATGCTGACAATCGCACTCATCAACACTGCCTTCTGTGCATGCAGCAGGAGGCCCACATCTGGGATGTTAGGGGGACTGCAGGACAAATGTTCCCAACCTCCCCATCCACCTGGTATGGAGGGAGGCCCAGGACATGCTGTGAACACCCCATTTTACTTTGTGAACCCCCTTGGAGATTGCTGCAGCACTGAGTGAACTCCTGGGGAGAACCCTGTAAGCCATGATGAGAAATCTGGATCCTTCTAACACTGCAAAGCTTTAGCTGCTCCCAGAGACTATGAGGGAACTTGGAGGGATCTATATTGGTCAACCAATTCCTCCCATGACCACCCTCCAGCGAAAAGTCAGGTTCTCCTTCCCTGAGGCTGGTGGCACTGCACACACAGCTCCAGCCTGGTGCCGTGTCACCTCATGGGACTGGCGTCACAGTGCTCTGTTACCCGCCCACTCTGCCCTGTCCTGTGGGCGGGCACATTTGTCCCTGTCACCTTGGAATCCTCACTGTGGGCCTGGTGTCTGGTGCTCCATAGTGTTGACTGAATCCACTGAGGGGCAATGAAGCCTTAGATCTTAGGGAAGCAGCTTCTGACTAACAAGGACTCTGAGGTGACCACTCGAAGCACTAAGTCAATGAACAGACAAAACACTCGAAGCTAGCACTTGTCACCTGCAACACCAGTGGCTGGGACTTAGGAGCGGCCAGAGGGAGAACAGGGTGTGCTCATGCGCAGTCAGGATGGTTCTTTCCTATCATGTGTAAACCCCACCCCCTCCTTTTTCACAGTAAAACACTGTCCATCGCACCGTCCAATAGTGGGAGCCACCAGTCTCATGTATTATTTAAATTCAAAGTAATTAAAGTCAAATACAATTTAAATCTCAGTTCCTCGGTGGCACCAGCCACTTTTCAAGTGCTCATGGGGCGTGTGGCTACTGTTTCAGATAATGCAGGCACGGAACACTTCTATAGTAACAGAAACTTCCATTGGGCAGGCTCTCCTGTCTTTCCAAGAAATGTTAACTCAGACAAATAAAATTTCACAGCACTTTCACAATCAATAAAGCTAATACATTGTTCCCTGGACTACCCGAACGTTTCCAGTGTGTTCTCTCAATAGCAGTAAGACATGAGGAGCTACAAGCGCTCCAGTTCTATTCCCACACTGTTTGTTTGTTTGAATTTATGTATCTTCAGAAATAGTATTAACTCTGTTAGAACCTGTCAGTACCTTGGGGTAGTCCCATGTGGCTTGGAGCAGTTTAATGCAGGGGATGGATGGCTCTAGCCCCAGGAGAAGGAGGTTCATCAATCTACCACACGTCTCAGCATCGTTACGGAACATTAATGAGGTTGGATTCGATTTAAAAACGGTCTAAGGCATTATGGATTGGTAACATTCAGCTTCACAGGAACTGGGAATTTCTGAAATATAATCCTCACTCTTTTGCTAATGAGTGTTTTGATATGGGGACTATCATTTAACTTCTGAGTTTCAGTTTCCTGTCCTTAAAATGGGGCTATGACCTACCTACCCCAAGTGCTTGGAGGATTAATGAGTTAATGCTTGCTGAGAACTCTGAGCTCCTTGCATTAAGGTGTGTTGCACATCATTATTTCTATTCATTCTCATGTAGCAGCTGGGAAACATTAGGACTATTATGTTTACTCCTAAAATGCATTTTCTTTCTCAGCATTTTAGCATTACCTATGTTACCCAAACCTTAAATCTGAAAGTAAAACTAGCCCCACAGCAAGACACATTGACGTAGTGGGGGTATTTAGGTAGCTTTTCCTTTCTTTAATACGAGCATACCAGCTTTTCCAGAAGGATGAAGGCGGTAATTGCACTGTAAATTCTCACTGCGTGAGGCTGGTGGTCAATCTTAGCAGATGTGAAAAGAAAGTTATACCACAGCACAATTACACTGTTAACACTTACATGCAATGATATTCCCATATCTGTTCTTCATTCTGTTTTCATCTTTCTTAGCGGAGTCCCATGGTGCGGACTGCCCTTCAAAGAAGCTCTGGAAGAAAGAGAAAAGTGACATAAAGAACTACAATTTGGTGCAGTAAACACAGGATCTTAACGACGGAGGATGTTTTTAAGAAATGTATGGCAAGAGTCAATAAGGGAAAAGGATGTTCACAGGAACGAGAGGATGGATTAAATACCTTGTTTTACTTTTTGTTTTCCTTTAGTTAATACACTACACACACGGATGGGGGCCAGAGAGTGAACCCATAATCTATCATACAATCCATTAAAATGGTGATGTTCACCCTATCTTACTTCAATTTAATACAGAAAAAATTAACATTTCTCTCAATTTCTTAATTATATTACCATTTTTCAATACTCTCTTAAGAGATACAAAGATATCGTTTTTCTTCCCAATTGCTAACTGAAAGAAGGTGATTTTTGGTTGAAACTGTGAAGGTAGGGAAGCTATGACTTCATGCCTTCAAGGCTAAAATCCTGTAATAAATTCTGCCAGAGTTTTCTCTTCATTTTTAATGGAGCTTAGATGTCCATTTATTTAAGGATTTGGCATTATTATGCCCAGGATCTTTAATCTCATGTTATTAGTCAGATACATATTTTTTCTATTCAAGTTATAATGAAAATGTCCTTTGGTATCGGTTGACAGGTGAAAAAAAAAATCTGGGACTTTTATCTCCACTTTAGTTCACATTCCCTTTTATCCTTGTGTAGCCAACATATAAAAGGTAAGGGGAAGGATGGAAGTAAGAAGCAGTTAGTCAAAATGACTTCTTGTCTTTGCCACAGCT
Organism: Phoca vitulina; assembly: GCF_004348235.1. NCBI lineage: Eukaryota > Metazoa > Chordata > Mammalia > Carnivora > Phocidae > Phoca > Phoca vitulina. The sequence goes on along the minus strand of NW_022589727.1, from coordinate 28,706,505 downwards.
ACTCTTTTACTTCTTGGTAGCAACTGGGAAAGAAGATGAGAGGAGAAGGAAGTAGACCTAAAGGCAGAGCTGATGAAGAGAGCACCATTCTGATATACTTTAGGGCCAGAGAATGTGGTGTCAGGAACTCACACCCTCAAACATCCCAGGATGGCTTTCCAACCGAAGCTCCTAATTCCTGTCTCTCTTATACTATTTGGCCATCTTGGCCATTTCCAACCATTACCAATATTCAGTGATTAGTCTGTGGTTCAACAGAACCTATTTATTATCTCTTTCTATGGGTCCAGCTCTGGCTCATTAGTTAAGCTGCATGACTACTGCTGTAGGGGTAGGATACACCTGCTCTCAGACCCCACAAGGGAGACTCGCCGCTGGTATACTGCACAGGAGCTGACTATGCCATGGATGGTGCTCAGTTCATTCTAGTGTCTTAGCCACCAGCCTGGAAACTCCCTGAGACTTTTTTTTTTTTTAATTTTATTATGTTATATTAATCACCAAACACTACATCATTAGTTTTTGATGTAGTGTTCCATGATTCATTGTTTGCATATAACACCCAGTGCTCCATTCAATACGTGCCCTCTTTAACATCCATCTCCAGGCTAACCCATCCTCCCACCCCCTCCCCTCTAGAACCGTCAGTTTGTTTCTCAGAGTCCATGGTCTCTCATGGATCGTCTCCCCCTCCGATTTCCCATCGTTCATTTTACCCTTCCTACTATCTTCTTTTTTTAACATATAATGTATTATTTGTTTCAGAGGTACAGGTCTGTGATTCAAAAGTCTTACACAATTCACAGCACTCACCATAGCACATACCCTCCCCAACGTCTATCACCCAGCCACCCCATCCCTGCCACCACCCACCACTCCAGCAACCCTCAGTTTGTTTCCTGAGATTAAGAATTCCTCATATCAGTGAGATCATATGATACATGTCTTTCTCTGATTGACTTATTTCGCTCAGCCTCCAGTTCCATCCACGTCGTTGCAAATGGCAAGATTTTATTCCTTTTGATGGTTGCATAATATTCCATTGTGTGTGTGTGTGTGTGTGTGTGTGTGTGTGTGTGTACACATACCACATCTTCTTTATCCATTCATCTGTCGATGGGCATCTTGGCTCTTTCTATAGTTTGGCTATTGTGGACATTGCTGCTATAAACATCGGGGTGCACATACCCCTTCAGATCCCTACATTTGTATCTTTGGGGTAAATACCCAATAGTGCAATTGCTGGGTAGTAGGGCAGCTCTATTTTCAACTTTTTGAGGAACCTCCATACTGTTTTCCGGAGTAGCTGCACCAGCTTGCATTCCCACCAACAGTGTAGGAGGGTTCCCCTTTCTCCGCATCCCCACCAACATCTGTCGTTTCCTGACTTGTTAATTTTAGCCATTCTGACTGGTGTGAGGTGATATCTCATTGAGGTTTTGATTTGGATTTCCCTGATGCCGAGCGACGTTGAGCACTTTTTCATGTGTCTGTTGGCCATTTGGATGTCTTCCTTGGAAAAATGTCTGTTCATGTCTTCTGCCCATTTCTTGATTGGATCATTTGTTCTTTGGGTGTTGAGTTTGATAAGTTCTTTATAGATTTTGGATACTAGCCCTTTATCTTATATGTCGTTTGCAAATATCTTCTCCCAGTCTGTCGGTTGTCTTTTGGTTTTGTTGATTGTTTCTTTTGCTGTGCAAAAGCTTTTTATCTTGATGAGGTCCCAATAGTTCATTTTTGCCCTTGCTTCCCTTGCCTTTGGCGATGTTTCTAGGAAGAAGTTGCTGCGGCTGAGGTCGAAGAAGTTGCTGCCTGTGTTCTCCTTTAGGATTTTGATGGACTCCTGTCTCACATTGAGGTCTTTCAACCATTTGGAGTCTATTTTTGTGCGTGGTGTAAGGAAATGGTCCAGTTTCATTCTTCTGCATGTGGCTGTCCAATTTTCCCAACACCATTTGTTGAAGAGACTGTCTTTTTTCCATTGGACATTCTTTCCTGCTTTGTCGAAGATGAGTTGACCATAGAGTTGAGGGTCCATTTCTGGGCTCTCTATTCTGTTCCATTTATCTATGTGTCTGTTTTTGTGCCAGTACCATACTGTCTTGATGATGACAGCTTTGTAATAGAGCTTGAAGTCCAGAATTGTGATGCCACCAGCTTTGCTTTGCTTTTTCAACATTCCTCTGGCTATTCGGGTCTTTTCTGGTTCCATACAAATTTTAGGATTATTTGTTCCATTTCTTTGAAAAAAGTGGATGGTATTTTGAAAGGGATTGCATTGAATGTGTAGATTGCTCTAGGCAGCATTGACATCTTCACAATATTTGTTCTTCCAATCCATGAGCATGGAATGTTTTTCCATTGTTTTGTTTTCCTCAATTTCTTTCATGAGTATTTTATAGTTTTCTGAGTACAGATTCTTTGCCTCTTTGCTTAGATTTAGTCCTAGGTATCTTACAGTTTTGGGTGCAATTGTAAATGGGATCGACTCCTTAATTTCTCTTTCTTCTGTCTTGTTGTTGGTGTATAGGAATGCCACTGATTTCTGTGCATTGATTTTATATCCTGCCACTTTACTGAATTCCTGTATGAGTTCTAGCAGTTTTGGGGTGGAGTCTTTGTGTTTTCCACATAAAGTAACATATCATCTGCAAAGAGTGAGAGTTTGACTGCTTCTTTGCCGATTCAGATGCCTTTTCTTTTTGTTGTCTGATTGCTGTGGCTAGGACTTCTAGTACTGTGTTGAATAGCAGTGGTGATAGTGGACATCCCTGCTGTGTTCCTGACTTTAGGGGGAAAGCTCTCAGTTATTCCCCATTGAGAATTATATTTACTGTGGGTTTCTCATAGATGGCTTTTACGATATTGAGGTATGTACCCTCTATCCCTATACTCTGAAAAGTTTTGATCAAGAAAGTATGCTGTACTTTGTCAAATGCTTTTTCTGCATCTGTTGAGAGCATCATACACTTCTTGTTCTTTTATTTATTTATTTATTTATTTTTAAAGATTTTATTTATTTATTTGACAGAGAGAGAGAAGAGCAGGGGGAGCAGCAGAGGGAGAGGGAGAACAGACTCTCCACAGAGCAGAGAGCCTGACGCGGGACTCAGTCCCATGACCCTGAGATCATGACCTGAGCCGAAGGCAGATGCTTAACCGACTGAGCCACCCAGGTGCCCCTGTTCTTTCTTTTATTAATTAATGTATTGTATCACATTGATTGATTTGTGGATGTTGAACCAACCTTGCAGCCCAGGAATAAATCCCACTTGGTCGTGGTGAATAATCCTTTTAATGTACTGTTGGATCCTATTGGCTAGTATTTTGGTGAGAATTTTTGCATCCATGTTCATCGGGGATATTGGTCTGTAATTCTCCTTTTTGATGGAGTCTTTGGCTGGTTTGGGGATCAAAGTAATGGTGGCCTCATAAAATGAGTTTGGAAGTTTTCCTTCCATTTCTATTTTTTGGAACAGTTTCAGAAGAATAGGTATTAATTCTTCTTTAAATGTTTGGTAGAATTCCCCTAGGAAGCCATCTGGCCCTGGGCTCTTGTTTGTTGGGAGGTTTTTGATTACTGCTTCAATTTCCTCAATGGTTACAGGTCTGTTCAGGTTTTCTATTTCTTCCTGGTCCAGTTTTGGTAGTTGATACATCTCTAGGAAAGCATCCATTTCTTCCAGATTATCTAATTTGCTGGCATAGAGTTGCTCATAATATGTTCTTATAATTGTTTGTATTTCTTTGGTGTTGGTTGTAATCTCTCCTTTTGCATTCGTGATTTTATTTATTTGGGCCATTTCTCTTTTCTTTTTGATAAGTCTGGCCAGGGGCTTATCAATCTTGTTAATTCTTTCAAAGAACCAGCTCCTAGTTTCGTTGATCTGTTCTACTGTTCTTTTGGTTTCTATTTCATTGATTTATGCTCTGATCTTTATTATTTCTCTTCTCCTGCTGGGTTTAGGCTTTATTTGCTATTCTTTCTCCAGCTTCTTTAGGTGTAGGGTTAGGGTGTGTATTTGAGACCTTTCTTGTTTCTTGAGAAAGGCTTGTATTGCTATATACTTTCCTCTTAGGACTGCCTTTGCTGCAGCCCAAAGATTTTGAACAGTTGTGTTTTCATTCATTTGTTTCCATGAATTTTTTAAATTCTGAATTTCCTGGTTGACCCATTCATTCTTTAGGAGGATGCTCTTTAGCCTCCATGTATCTGAGTTCTTTCCGACTTTCCTCTTGTGATTGAATTCTAGTTTCAAAGCACTGTGGTCTGAAAATGCAGGGAATGATCCCAATCTTTTGGTATCGGTTGAGATCTGATTTGTGACCTAGGATGTGATCTATTCTGGAGAATGTTCCAGGGGCATTAGAGAAGAATGTGTATTCTGTTGCTTTGGGATGGAATGTTCTGAATAGATCTGTGAAGTCCATTTGGTCCAGTGTGTCATTTAAGGTCTTTATTTCCTTGTTGATCTTTTGCTTAGATGATCTGTCCATTTCAGTGAGGGGGATGTTAAAATCCCCTACTATTATTGTATTGTTGTCGATGTGTTTCTTTGCTTTTGTTATTAATTGCCTTATATAATTGGCTGCTCCCATGTTAGGGGCATAGATATTTACAATTGTTGGATCTTCTTGTTGGATAGACCCTTTAAGGAGGATACAGTGTCCTTCCTCATCTCTTATTACAGTCTTTGGTTTAAAATCTAATCTGTGTGATATAAGGATTACCACCCCAGCTTTCTTTTGGTGTCCATTAGCATGGTAAATGGTTTTCCACCCCTTCACTTTCAATCTGGGGGTGTCTTTGGGTCTAAAATGAGTCTCTTGCAGGCAGCATATCGATGGGTCTTGTTTTTTTATCCAATCTGATAGCCTGTGTCTTTTGATTGGGGCTCTTAGCCCATTTACATTCAGGGTAACTATTGAAAGATATGAATTTAGTGCCATTGTATTGCCTGTAAGGTGACTGTTACTGTATATTGTCTGTGTTCCTTTCTGGTCTATGTTAGTTTTAGGCTCTCTCTTTGCTTAGAGGATCCCTTTCAATATTTCTTGTAGGGCTGGTTTCGTGTTTGCAAATTCCTTTAGTTTTTGTTTGTCCTGGAAGCTTTTAATCTCTTCTTCTATTTTCAATGACAGCTTAGCTGGATATAGTATTCTTAGCTGCATATTTTTCTCATTTAGTGCTCTGAATATATCATGCCAGTCCTTTCTGGCCTTCCAGGTCTCTGTGGATAGGTCTGTTGCCAATCTGTGTTTCTACCATTGTAGATTACAGATCTCTTGTCCTGAGCTGCTTTCAGGATCTTCTCTTTGTCTCTGAGACTTGTAAGTTTTACTATTAGATGTCGGGGTGTTGACCTATTTTTATTGATTTTGAGGGGGGTTCTTTGTGCCTCCTGGATTTTGATGCCTGTTTCCTTCCCCAAATTAGGGAGGTTCTCTGCTATAATTTGCTCCAATACACCCTCTGCCCCCCTCTCTCTTTCTTCTTCTTCTGGGATCCCAATTATTCTAATATTGTTTCATCTTATGGTATCGCTTATCTCTCGAATTCTGCCCTCGTGATCCAGTAGTTGTTTATCTCTTTTTCTCAGCTTCTTTATTTTCCATCATTTTCCCTTCATTCTTCCCCTCCTGCTATCTTTTTTTTTTTTTTAAACATATAATGTATTATTTGTTTCAGAGGTATAGGTCTGTGATTCAACAGTCTTACACAATTCACAGCGCTCACCATAGCACATACCCTCCCCAATGTCTATCACCCAGCCACCCCATCCCTCCCACCCCCCACCACTCCAGCAACCCTCAGTTTGTTTCCTGAGATTAAGAATTCCTCATATCAGTGAGGTCATATGATACATGTCTTTCTCTGATTGACTTATTTCGCTCAGCATAATACCCTCCAGTTCCATCCACGTCATTGCAAATGGCAAGATTTCATTCCTTTTGATGGCTGCATAATATTCCATTGTATATATATACCACATCTTCTTTATCCATTCATCTGTCAATGGACATCTTGGCTCTTTCCACAGTTTGGGTATTGTGAACATTTAGAGCCTCCATTTTTTATTGCACCTCATTAATAGCCTTTTTGATTTCGACTTGGTTAGATTTTAGTTCTTTTATTTCTCCAGAAAGGGTCTCTCTAATATCTTCTGTGCTTTTTTCCAGCCCAGCTAGTATCTTTATAATCGTCATTCTGAACTCCAGTTCCAACATCTTACTAATGTCCATATTGATTAGGTCCCTGGCAGTCAGTACTGCCTCTTGTTCTTTTTTTTGAGGTGATTTTTTCAGTCTTGTTGTTTTGTCCAGAGGAGAATAGATGAATGAGAGAACAAAATGTTAACAGGGTAACTACAACCCCAGAAAAATATACACTAAACAAATCAGAAGAGACCTTCTACAAAGTGGTCACTTTTCTGCTCAGAGAGTTGCTGCTATTCTTTTCTTCGATCTCCTATTGAGTTTGTAGGTGTTCAGAATGGTTTGATCCCTATCTAGTTGAATTCCTGGGACCAGACGAAATTTAGGTCTCCTACTCCTCTGCCATCTTGCTCCTCCTAGCTCCCTGAGACTTTATAGGGACTGTGTGGTTGTCACTGTTGTCATTGTAGAGCCTATGCCTCAGGGTAGGAATCCCAATAATTTGTTATTAAGTGAATGAGCGATTGCAGTGTTTGGTGATAGTCTCAAGATAAGGCTTTACTTGTACATTTTAAGTGTGCGAGGGGCTCAAATACCTGGAAAAATCTGCCTGTGTACAGTTTGTGAAGTCCACACCTTTTCTGTGACCTGATGTGTATTGATCCTGCTGTGACCGTATAGCTCAGTGCCCATCAGAAAATGGCTGGAAGAGAGCCCTGTCCCAGCACTGCACTGCTGGGAACATTCCCCCGCATGCAACAAAGCAGCAGGAGGACCCCCAATTTTATGACATGCAAGAGAGAAAAAAATAACACTGTGGACATTAGTGTTACAGTTTTAAATTGCCTGTCTTAATTTAAGGTACCTTAGTCATGGTCATCCTTGACACCTTATGACCATAATAGTTTTTACATCATATTTATCATTTTGAGAAAACATGGCAGCAGACCAGGATGAGATGTACTATATCCCTATAGCTCTATTAATATTGTCACACCGTACGCTGCTAATTGAAGGGTAAATACTGCAAGATGCAGGACACATACAAGGAAAAAAACATTTTCAGATTATTAATAAATTAAGTCAATAGAAATACTAGCAGTAAAAATCACTAGTTAATTCCCTCAAGAACAAGACCATCAAATGATAAAGGATTTATTCAGACATGTAACTTCTATTCTGCTATGAAATATGCATTTAAAAATAGCTTCAGGGCTTTTAGAGTCATACTCTTTTTCTGAATAGTGTCTCTGTTACTCTATGAATGACAATTATTTTACAGTTGAGTAATAACTATTATCTGACTGGCCTCAACAATTTAATTCTACTTTGAGTGTGTTGTGATGTAATTGCCAATTTGAATTCTCTCTGCCTTTTCCTCACATCTAATAAAAGTTCTCAGGTTTTGTTTTTTTGTAGGAAGATGAAGAAGGGAATAGCCTCTGTGGGGGGGCCTTGAAGTCTTCCAGGAGAATCATGGCCATGGGTGAACACTATCACAGGGCGTGTGTATATGAGTGCGTGCATGTGTGTGTGTGCTTGTGAGAGAGAGAGAGAGAGAGGGAGGAGTATCAACAGTGGATTAGGGGAAGAGGCACTTGTTCAAATAGTAAAGATAATGCTCCCAGGTCACCTGAGGCAAAGCCACATGAATCCCCTCCCTCTCTGACAAGAAGATGCTCTCCTATGGGGGATGGTATGCACATCACAGCTGTTTCTTTAGCATCTGTGACAACCTCAGGCCTTCCAATATGATAGCTCTTGTTTTAACTTATTTGTATTTACTTATTTAAAATGTTTATTTTTTAAGATTTATTGATTTATTTTTAGAGAGAGAGGAAGAGAGAGAGAGAAAGAGTGGGGCCTGGCAGACTCCCCGCAGAGCATGGAGCCTTACCTGGGGCTCGATCTTATGACCCTGAGATCATGACCTGATTTGAAACCAAGAGCCAGACACTCAACCTACTGAGCTCCCCAGTTGTGCTGTGATAGCCCTTTCTTTTACGAATAGTTATTTTAATCTCATTGTTCTCATGTAACTGGTGACCAGGAAAAACAGACAGAAACCAACAATGAAATGATAACCGATCCCCTTACATTTGAGCAGGGCACGTAGCTCAGGGCATGTTTTCATAAGGTGGGGCCCAACTGCTCTCTAACTCCAAGCCCTTGCTACCGTGCACTTATCGTGTGCTTGCAGAATGAACAAATCTACTGTCTTAACTAAAGCTCACAAGAGTGGTCAGGCATGGAGGGATGCCTCCCTGCTCTAAAAGCTGAGGGACATGAGATGCAGAAGGAACACCACCAACTCCTAACACACCAGCCTGGGTCAGACCTCCATGTTTTTTTACTCTTAATCCACTTCTCTTTCTGTACTATCCCTCCCCTGACAAAGACTTTCCAGGGGAAACAGCGTTACACCTACTTAAATATACATGGCCAACAACTGCTTTCCACACCTGATCACATCCCCGTCTCCCTAAATGAAGGTTTCCAAGAGAATATGGAAGATGTCAAGTAAACGTCATTTAACTGTTGATTACTTCTACAAAACAGGAAATTTTCTTATCTCCTAGGGTAATGGGATCATGGCAGGGAAGTAGCAGCAGGAGAGCAGAAATGGGAGGACTTTCTTGCCATGAGCCTCCCCAATTCCCTATCCAGGAATTATGTGAATTACTTTTAAGTGGCAAAATGTTATTTTTTTCTTAAAAGCAAAACAAAACACAACAAAAAAGAGCTGCTCCAAGAAAAAGATGAAATAACTAATGCCATCCATGGTTACCTGACTGCCTATGGACTCTGTACCAGGTCTTGCATTTTCTGGAAGAGTTCTGCTTGCAATTATATAGCCAATCTCCCCATGAATACATTTGCAATTATTAGAACCACATGTCCTTATCTTTGGCTTGGAAAATAAGTAATATATTTACAGGGAGCACAGAGAGAGGAAAAAAAGGCTTCCTGAATTGACTGACTTGGCTTTTGTTTCCTTTTGTTACGGTGGTATTATTTTTTATTTTCTAACATGGACCCAGTTTTAAGTGTTACAGCTTTTTGTTAGCATACATTGCCTGTTTAAATTTCTAGTTAGAAAATAAAACTTTATCCACAGCTCTAGAGACATCGGGCATTCTAAGAGACTATGACTTGATACATAGGTCTTCCACACTGTGAGCCCTTGCTTTCCAGGTTTAGGAATTCTAAGCAAGAATAATCATCAAGGCAGGAATGCAGTTCACCGAGGCTATAGAATACTGCTTCCTATCTGGTCCACAGGGAGGCCTGGCATAGACGTGTGACTACAGAGGCAGCAGACATACTTACTTCCTCTACTCCACATTCTCCCAAGAGACTGAGCCTTTTTTTTTTTTTTAAGATTTTATTTATTTATTTGAGAGAGTGAGGAGCAAGAGAGAGAGAACGAGCAGGGGCAGAGGGAGAGGGAGAAGCAGACTCCCTGCTGAACAGGGAGGCCGACGGTGGGGCTCAATCCCAGGACCCTGAGATCATGACCTGAGCCGAAGGCAGATGCTTAACCAAATGAGCCACCCAGGTGCCCCAAGACTGAGCCTTTTTGACTATCTGTGACCCACCTCTCTCTCTCTCTTTTTTGGCAGACCATGAGATTGACAGATAGTCCCTGATAAACCCACCAGTGAAACACATCCGACTAAAATTAAGTAATTTGGTTATGCAATCATTCATAATATTATGTCCTATTTCACATAACTTTTGGCTTTGAAATATTTTTTTCTTTTTCCAGTTTTACTGAGATATACTTGATTTACAGCACTGTATAAGTTTAAGGAGTACAGCATAATAGTTTGAGTTACATATCTTGTGAAATGATTACTGCTGCAAGTTTAGTTAGCATTCATCAACTCATATAGGCACATAAATATCGTTTAATAAGTTAAGCAAATCAACACACATTTTATGTGACTTTCTTCTGTGGATGTTTTTCTTTGGGCAAGGTTCTCTAGCTATCCTTTTTTTAATCTTCAAGAAGGTCAAAAGTTTTAATGTGTCCCTTTAAAATTACATAAATTGCCTGAATGTTTTGAGAAGAATTCTACTCTGAACCAATATTTTTGGGATGTGAGTTATCACCACATACTTTATGTGGTATCTAGAGAAGGGCTGTTCCTATCAGATTTGTTGAAAGTAAAGCCACCAAGGTTTTGAATTCTCGTAGTGCTGAGAAAATAGAAGTCCATTCCCTTACAAACAGTGATGTGAAGGGGGCACCTGCACCCCAATGTTTACAGTAGCAATGTCCACAATGGCCAAACTATGGAAAGAGCCCAGATGTCCATCAACAGATGAATGGATAAAGAAGATGTGCTGTGTGTGTATATATATGTATACACACAATGGAATATAACTCAGTCATCAAAAAAATGAAATCTTACCATTTGCAACGACGTAGATGGAACTATAGGGTATTATGCTAAGTGAAATAGGTCAATCAGAGAAAGACAATCATCATATGATTTCATTAATATGTGGAATTTAAGAAACAAAACAGAGGATCATAGGGGAAAGGAGGGAAAAATAAAATGAGATGAAATCAGAGAGGGAGACAAACCATAAGAGACTCTTAACTATAGGAAACAAACCAAGGGTTGCTGGAGGGGAGGGGGGCTGGGGGTGGTGGTGCTGATGGGCATTAAGGAGGGCATGTGATGTATGAGCACTGGGTGTTATATGCAACTGATGAATCCTTGAACTCTACCTCTGAAACTAATAATACACTATATGTTAAAAAAAAAAAAAAAAAAAAGAACTCCATTCGTTGAAGGAACCAGAGGATTCCTAAGCACATGTCAATGTCTGGCACCTTTCTGGGGGGGTTCTCAGCTTACTGGCCCTTACATTTCCCTGTGTCTGAGACAAACCCTTATATTCAAGTTGAAGTACAACTTCCAACTCCTTCATCTCTCATCTCGTAGTTTTTGCTTGACGGTATGAGCAGGTTCACTAAAATCAAATTCAACCACAGGCGTGCTTTTGCAAAAGAGGTCCAATGAGAGAGAGCCAACGTGATGGGTAAGGGAAGAGCGGCTAAAATCATCCTGTAGCAACTGATGACTTCGTATCCTTGGGGCAGCCACATAAGGACAAGCTTGGGAGACAGATGATGACGGCCCACGCTCCCAGGACACTTTTCATAAGAGGAATTTAAAATACAATATGGACATTTAGGCAATATTTAGTGTTTAGTGCAGATTTTTAATATGCAGATACAATTTAACATGCCAACGATGGACTTTTTTTTATGAAAAAACATTTTATGTATTTTGGGGATTTAAGTTAATGGTCTCTCTGCACCTTCTGTTAGAATTTTCATAAATATACTTATGCTTTGACTCTACTTAAAATGTAATTAAAGTGTTTCCTCTGACTACCTTAGCTCATATATACTGAGAAAAGGCAGCAAACCTGGGAACCACTTGGAAAGAGTAATAAGTCTCAGAAACAATAAAAATGAAACCAGGCAAGCTCCAGTGAATAACAATGACTTCTCCACTTTAAGATGCTGGGCTCTCCATGGGCACGGAGCAGAAGGAAATTGAACATCCCACGTACAGTCATTTTTTTCTGAATGGGAAACATGTTTTTGTGCTCCAATAACCTCCTCCCCCAGCCCACACACCACTATCATTTTCCACGGGATATAATTATACGTCTCAGTTGCCCACCTCGAGAGAACGCTACTCCAAAATGATGCAGTCTGTTACAAATGCCACAGCTCCTAGATATTAAAAAAGGAGAAAAAAAAATCCTATTCAACAGAAAAGCTGCCAGGAAGAAAGGGATGCAGGTGAAGGCTGCACATAATGTACAGTATGTTTCCAGGCAGAGCAGGGTCAGATTTTTTTAGAAGCTTCTGAAATGGAATTTTTCCTCCCTTTCCCATATGAATAAAACTGGGCACATAAAATGACTAAAGCCATCACCCTGGAAGATGGGAGATGAACTCACTGGGTCATGCAAAGTCTCTGAACTTTCTTTGTTTTCTGCACATACTTCTTCTGGTTCTTCCAGGAGCTGCATTTTATTGGGGCCATATAAACTATTTATTGCTATCGTACTAAGGCAGCTGAAGACACCTAAAATTGCCAGATGGGCCACAGAGTGGAGTGCTGATGGGAAGGTGGCCCCAAGATCGGCCCCAGTGTGGTCTTCGGTCACTGTCGTTAGCCAGTGTCATGGACAGAAGCAGCCAGAGGGAGCGTGTGATGCTTTAAGGGCAAAAGACATGAGGGCAGGGCAAAGGCCAGAATCTAGACACACAAGCTGTGTGATGTCTAAATCAACTGAAATCTAAATGTGAACACAGCTTGGTATTTTTAAAGAAAGCTGTTGATCGATCTCAGTACTTCAAATGGCCACGTTTTACTGAAACTTAGTCCAATTCCCAATTTTGTAGAATTTTTCTATTTTGCAAGACGATCCAGCCATGTGATGATCTCGGCAATAGTCATATTGTATTTCTTTACCTAACATCACTTTCTCTTTTGATAATGGAATTGAAGTTTGCAGCCTGAAAATATTATATGATGTTTTCATGCCAGAAATACCACCCCCCAATGCCCCCCGACATTTGGTTGAGCTTTAGAGCATGTTTTTTATTCTGTTGACTATGACTCTGAATGAGTGACTTTTCACAGCAATGTCATATATTTCCTCTTGAAAACTATATGCTTATGGTGTTTTTGAAGATCTCTCAGGTAAGTCTCTTTATTCCTATTGCACAGGTAGGGAATTTAGGATCAAAGGCATGTTGTGGCTTTCCTGAGATCAGGTACAGTCAGTGAACAGAAACGAGGACCTGGACCCCAGTCCATCTAGCTTTGAACTCTGTGCTGCTCCCTCTTGGCCACAAAGCTGGCCAAGAACACGTGGCTTTGTGCCCACTGCTTTACACTGTGCACACGGCATTCTGAAGTCACTCTGGCTATGGGTCATAAGCCACCAAGCATTTCTAGTTTCCAATTTTTATGGAATAAGCCTATTTGATTACACACAGCTCTGTATCATCTGCACACTGAGTTCCCAGGGATATGAAGCTATGTGCACTCTGGAGGGACCCTCAATCTACTCCCTTTCTTTAAATGTGCCCGATTTCAAAGTCCCCTTTCTTTCCACCTTCAGAATCACTACAGTAGTAAGCTCCTGTTAATGATGTGACATCATTATATATATGTATATTGAAGCACAAAAAAGTCTGAAAAACCACTGATCAAGTGGCCAGAGAGACAAATACTCTTCAGTTGAGTGACGGAGGAAAAGTGGTGAAAATGGTAACTGGGCAGCCCTGGCTGGTGCTGAACATTCCATGGATGGGGCCAATATCCCATGGAATTATAGAGACTGATTCATGGTAATGTGGTTTTAAAAGGGGGGGCTATTTTGGCTAAGAGACACATGAAAATATGTGCAACATCACTCAGTATCAGGGAAATACAAATCAAAACCACAATGAGATACCACCTCACACCTGTCAGAATGGCTAAAATTAACAACTCAGAAAACAGATGTTAACGAGGATGGGGAGAAAGGGGAGTCCTTCTGCACTGTTGGTGGGAATGCAAACTGGAGCATCCATTCTGGAAAACAGTATGGAGGTTCCTCAAAAAGTTAAAAATAGAACGACCCTGTGACCCAGCAATTGCACTACTAGGTACTTATCCAAAGGATACAAAAGTGCTGATTCGAAGGGGCACATGCACCCTAATGTTTATAGCAGCAATGTTCACAACAGCCAAATTATGGAAAGAGCCCAGATGTCCATCCTCAGATGAATGGATAAAGAAGGTGTGGTATGAATGAACAATGGACTATTACTCAGCCATCAAAAAGAATGAAATCTTGCCATTTGCAAGCACGTGGATGGAACTGGAGTGTATTATGCTAAGCAAACTAAGTCAGAGAAAGACAATTATCATATGATTTCCCTCATATGTGGAATTTAAGAAACAGAACAGATGAACATAGGGGAAGGGAAGGAAAAATAAAGTAAGATAAAAGGGGGCCTATCTTGATGTATTTAGGGTGAGTTTTAGTCGAGCATTAATTCTAAGAGGCAGAGCATAGCTGCTTGGGGATATTCAACGCTTTTGTAGCCTTCATCCCTCTTCTCTCTGTTCCCTGGAAAAGCGCTTAGTGACAAAGGTCTGCATTCTCAGCAGTGCCCCGAGACCCCTCCCCCATGTGAGATGCCTTCTCAGGGATGGATGCCTGTTCTGCACACATGAGGAAGCTCACACCCACTGATGTTGCAGAGGCAGCTTAGACTTTTGGGTGAGTCCCTGGTTCCTTGGCACTTGCCCCTCAAAGGGGCTGTCAAGGGCCCACCAGAAAAGGACATTCCTCAGTTTGAAACTCCAGGGTTACTTTTGCAGGTACATTTTTCTAGCTGGTCCTGATAGGGCCTCTGATCCTTACATATAGTGAAGACTGGCATGGCAGAAGGGACTTACAGCACTGTTTATATTCCATAGATAAAACTTGGTCAAAGTTTACTTCCTTGAGTTGGGCACTGCCTACCTCTTGATCATGGGGGACATCATGAGATCAATCAATTATGCAAAGATTCTGGAACCGGGACCTGGCCCTGTCCTCACTGTGTTACCCTGGCAAGTTCAAGGAGGCCACAGTCATCGGATGGGGTATCAAAGTAGCAATGCCAGTGAGTGCCCCGATACAGATAGCCCCAATGAGAGGACTGCTTTATTTTAAAAGCAGGGGAAAGCATCCGATTCAACTGCTTCGTAGTTTCTCTAAATCACTCTGGCTTTGAGTCCTTCCCCCAGGATTGCCACCCACAGTTCAGAGAGAGCAATTTTCATTTCCTCTCCGATGCAGATCTTGCCAGGGTTTGAGATGTTAATACTTCTCCAGAACTGTAATTTCCTCTACCTCTGCACCTGTCTTGAAAGAGTGATTTGTCAGGGAACCTGGGCTAAAGGGGCCCAGATCTTCCGAGATAAGCGAGAGTCCCTCCTAGGAAAAAGGAATCTTTAAAACATCTAGAGAACAGGGCACCTGGGTGGCTCAGTTGGTTAAGCGACTGCCTTCGGCTCAGGTCATGATCCTGGAGTCCCTGGATCGAGTCCCGCATCGGGCTCCCTGCTCGGCAGGGAGTCTGCTTCTCCCTCTGACCCTCCCCCCTCTCATGTGCTTGCTCTCTCTCATTCTCTCTCTCTCAAATAAAAAAAAAAAAAAAAAAAAAAAAAATCTAAAACATCTAGAGAACAAATAGCTGCTTTTGTAGAAATCTAGCTGCTCCTTTCTTTCTGAGACAGAAAAGCTGAGTTCCACTTATTCTTGCCCGCATTATTACAGTAGAAGGTTCCTTTCTGGGTGCTTCACCACCCACCAGCTTATACACTTCTTCCAGAGTGAGTTTTTAAAAACACACTTGGGCACCCGGCACGCTCCTATTTGAACGCCCAGCCAGGCCTCCCTACTGACAACATGGCAGTCATGAAGACTGAGAGACTCCACATACGCAACACACCTAGTACATAGTAAGTGCTCAATCAGCACGCTAGCAACCCCTGCTCAGGTTCTAATAGTAAACCTTCAGGCTTTGATGGCAATAAATTCTTACTGACTTTGCTGCCATTTTTGTTACTGTCACCCTGACAATAATCCTTTCCATTTTTTCCCTCTAGTGGGTCCATATTTTTCCTCCACTGATTCTATAAAGTATGTAGAAGTGGGGCAATTATTGTTTTGTTCTTGCCCCTCTCTTGAAAAATCACACATCCTTTCCATGGTGTTTCTTGGAGAGCTGGGAGTTTTAAAATGTCCTCACCTCAGAAGTCATAGCATATCGACTCCATCAAATGTGACTAAAAATCTAAGGATACATTTTTAGACATGACAGGCTTGGAAATGAATAAGCATAGCAGAAAAGGAAATTTTAATGAGAGGTTTGTGGCTCTCTTTTTGACATCTATTAATTTATAAAATCTATCAGCACAATTTCCAGACTCTTCCTGCAGTACCTACATCATGGCGATTGAAGATAAAAAATTTAGAAGGGAGAATTACTTTAGAAATTTGGAAATCAAGGTTAGAAATACCTTTTCAAATAGTTTAGTGAAGAATAATTTCATTTCAATTTATGCTGTCAAAAGTTCAATTTCTACTCTTAAAAGCAAACATTTTTATTGAAAATTATAACCCATTATGACATTAGAGTCCTAGCTGTTTTCCTTTATTGACTGATGTTTCGCCACACATCATCTTATTTAAGATTGGGGACACCATCACTTTAGAGGTCCACAGACTACTTCTTATGAGGCAAGTCTTGGCTTTCTGCCCTAGTCAATGGGTGTGAGGAGGAGATTCCAAACGAAGTCAAAACAATGAGCCTGTACCAGGCACAGAGCAGAAATCTTGGCATGGTAGAAATTTCTACAAGTTGCTAACCACATCCCTCATCCCCTGCCCCGAGAGACAGAGCCACTCACAGCCTCCACAGAGAATCCTGAAAGAACTACTTCATCTCTCAAAACAGATCAAACATTATTGGTTACAGTCATCTTAGCATAGACCTTGGGTGGAACGCTTTGTTCATCTGAATGTACTCCCTACTAACTGTTAACATCTCATTAAGATGCTCTGGGATTGGGAAGCTGCAAGTGGGTGAAGGGAAAGATGAAACAAGAATCTGGAAGGCAAGCGACGCTGGGGGAGGAGCCAGCCGCAATCTGCTTCACTGTGTACCACCGTCACTATTTCCCTCGTCCCTTACCTCTTTCCTCTAATTTATTTAAGGATTTAAATTTAACTCTTCTACATTTCAATACATTTATTTGGAAATGAAATTTCATATCATTATAGTAAATGGAAAGCCAAGATGCTTGCTGCAAGTAAAGATGATAGAAGAAGTCAGTCCAGTGAAAACAAAACAAGTGGTGTTAATTTCAGCCTTGCTGTACTGCTTGGATGTGTTCTGAGTCTTTGTTGGGTGAGAGAGATGCAGAAGACACTCTAGCCCCAAATCAAAGCTCACTGATGAATTAGCACTAAAGAACTAACTGGACAGGTAATGACCTTCCCACCCTGTAGTTCAGTGGACCTCCTAGAAAGTCACCGTGTACATCATTGATTGTTTGCGTCTCATGCTGGGGGAGGACTCTAAACTCACCATCAATCTTGTCTCACAAGACAGGACATAGAAGAGGAGAGAACATGGGATGTAGGACCAAAAGACTTGGGTTGAAATCCCAGCTCTGACTGACTCCTTATGTGACCACAGGTTAGTTACTGAATTTTATTTTTAATTTATACAGTAGGAATACTATAACAACTGAAATTACTTAATGGGATGGCTTTTAATATTAAAACCGATGGATTTCAGTTAAAAGAACATGTAAGGGGCTTGTACCTATAAAGTGCCACACAACTGTCACGTTATCAGTATAATGTATATAACTTGTAGAACTTTCACAGAAATGCACAGGGCATGGGAGCATGGACGGCTGTCTCTAACCTGACCACGAGCCCCATGGGGAGGACAGAGCCTCTGCACATCCTCAGAACTGAGCATCTACCTGCCACATAGGAGCAGCTCCGTAGGTATTAATGAATCAATAGGTGACAATGACAAATTGGAAGATTCCTACACCCTAAATTTGAATTTAATATTTTCGAGGCCTGGTTCTTAAAAGTTTTTTAAAAATTATATGCTCATGCCTATTTTAAATAAATTGCCATCATGATTGAAAGAGTAATCCTGAAAAGGCACAGTTCACATGGAGGGCACTGTACTCAGAATTCTGAAAATCTCTCTAATGTTCTTTATAGTTTTTGTTGTTGTTGCTTTTAAGAATCACAATCTGCTGAAAGGACAACAATTAGTTTAAGTGAATCAAGGTCAGATGCTAAAAGGAAGTAGCCAAAAGTTGTATTTAAAATCTGCTGACGCTTT
Organism: Phoca vitulina; assembly: GCF_004348235.1. Lineage (NCBI taxonomy): Eukaryota > Metazoa > Chordata > Mammalia > Carnivora > Phocidae > Phoca > Phoca vitulina. Next base: position 28,688,390 of record NW_022589727.1, on the reverse strand, counting down.
AAAAAATGAAGAGTTGGCCCTAATTCAAGGAACCAGATATTAGATTAAAACCTTGGAGGCACAAGGTTCAATTTTTTTTATTTAGGCCTACAAGGTTTGGGATTGAACTGAAAGTAAGATGCTTCATGCCATTAGAAGTACTGCCTTCAAATATTTTAGAGAAGGCAAGAGAGTTGAAAGTAAATTAAAGTAAATTTGAGGGTCAGCTTTGAAATGCAAACAACAAAGATCTAATGCCCTTGGAGGACCTCTGTTACCAACTCCACCATAGAACAGAATGAACTTTCACACAGTATCCAGAGACTGTTGTTTCAGCAAAGAAAATTCCTAAAAGGGGATCTGAATTTTTGCCAAGAAGTGTCATAAGGAAGAAACTCTGGCTCAAAAGATTTTGATTACATAAGAATTCTCGGGGCGCCTGGGTGGCTCAGTCGTTAAGCGTCTGCCTTCGGCTCAGGTCATGATCCCAGCGTCCTGGGATCGAGCCCCACATCGGGCTCTCTGCTCCGCGGGAAGCCTGCTTCTCCTTCTCCCACTCCCCCTGCTTGTGTTCCCTCTCTCGCTGTGTCTCTCTCTGTCAAATAAATAAATAAAATCTTTAAAAAAAAAAAAAAAAAAAAAGAATTCTCCTAGTGAAATCACAAAAAACTATCAATTCAGTAGTATTAATAAGAACAACAGATAATAGTAAGAAAAGACTATATGACATTAACAATCGCACAAGATAACAAGTGCAGCATACTTGCTATGTTCTAAATACTACTGCAGGTGCTTTACCCATAACATCTCAGACATAGTATTATCCCTAATCATATCGACGTTCTTTGAAACACTGCTGACTCCACTTATGGCTCAGCCAAGCTCCCTGAACAACCCAAAGGGGTTCCAGCCCTGCTGCCCTGCTGCCCAGTTCCCAGTCACCCCAGCCATGCTGAGAGTGCTCAATGGCACGAGTGGCTAGTGGCCACAGTAATGGATAGTACAGACCTTCTAGCCTCCTAGAACTCAATGATTTGGCAGTTGCGAAGGTAATCCCTGCAGCATGCGTCCCACTGTGGGCGAGGAGGCAGAGCAGTTCTAGGGGCAGACAGGAGGATGAAGGAAATCTTTGTGGATCTGCCAGGATGTGCCAGAGCCCAAGGTTGTACTAGTGAACGACAGGAAAGGCTGAGAAAGGAACAAGAGAAGCTAAGAAGCTAAGCTAAAAAGGAAGAAAGGAAAGCAACATGAATGCAGGTCCAAGATAAGGGCCTGATAACAGCTGTCGTCAGTGTCTTTCCATGATCTGATTCTGGGGGATACGATGCCGCTGTAGCTGGGGGCCCTTGCTTTGCCCTAGCATTCTAGCACACTTAGCACACTTAGACATGAACTGCTTCTGGTTATGGGTGCACAGATATTAAACTGAAGTGACTCTGACGTGTAACCCAGGATGCTACCGTATGAGTTGAAAATGGGGATATTCTCTTTCGGAGTGTCTGTCATGCCCACAGTGCCATGTGCAGTGGGGCCCCACCTGGAAAGCCTGTTGTGATGCTGAGGCTAGTTGGTGTCCACTGGGTGGGAGTAAAGCAAGTGGGATGTTTCGGAAAGATAAGTCACCTGTGTGCAGGAAACGGAGAACACCTGCTCCGGAAGACACAAGTTCTCCCTCTGCAGGCTGACCTTTGGTGCTGGATAGGCACATGCAATTTCTGCTTCTCTGCACATCTTTTCCGTAGTGAACATTCGTGGTCTTAATTTTTTTTGGGGGGGATTGTTATCACTGATTTCTTAGTCAAGCCATAGTTCATGCAAGGAGGGAGACATCCTTTCTCAATACTACAATCCTGTGACATGTTGATTAAAATAGATCTACTCACAGAGGCAGACACACCCCACTGCCACAGCCATCACAAACAGCATCAAATGAAAGGCGATGTGGTCCATTGGCTTGCCATGGCTATTAACCCGGTCCTCAGGTAGGGCTTATTTCGTCATGATATACTGTGGGCAACTCCGGCAGCTAGAATTCATTAAGAACTATATGGTGATGCTGAAGAGCCAGCAGCAATCTGCAGGGTCCTAGCAGTTAATTAAGGGTCAGAAAAGGGCCTTCCTGCTTTCTCCAGCTCTGTCTGCCATGTCGGGCCTCGAAGCTATGAAGTCTTGCATGTGCCGACTTTTCCATTTCATATTCCTAGTGGCAGAAGAGGACTCAAGAGAGGTCATTACTGCATGGCCATCCCTACAAAATGCTCACATTTAGATCATCCTTGACAGATGGGAACATTTTCCAGGATATATGGTCTAATTTCACAACCCTCCTAAAGAGTTTGTCTATGTAGACATGTTTACAATGGAGGCAGTTGCAAAACCCTTTGAAAGAGGAGGCAACAGTGTGTGTTATCTACATAAATACATCTCTGGGCAGAAAACCAGAGAAAAAGAGCGAACATCTCAACAGATGGGAGAATTTGGGGCTGATCACGATAGGCAGGCCTGAGCTGCAGCACCAATGGTGAGCCTCCTCCTTACGTCCTGCGCCCATATGTCTGCAGGACGTACACAGAGTTTATCAGGACGCCATGTGGCACGGCCCCTTCCTTATTTTCAGCAGTTTTTTTGCACATACCCAAGAACTTCAAATGAACTTACAAGCCATTACATTTCCACTGAAATGTATAATGTGATCAGGTCTTTCATTTATTTATTTTTTCATTTTGCCTCAGCTCTCACTGATGACTGCAGCAGTCCCTCAATCAGAAGTGAAGGCTGAGGTTTAATGACTTTATGTATAATTTAGTTTTCTGCAACAGGCCTCTTCACTTTCTGTTTTGCATAAGCTGGGGGAAGTAGAGCAGTTTATCAGCTCTGCAAGGACACCGAAGATGTACATTTCAGCTCTTACTTCTTATCCTCCAATGTCCTTCGTTAGGCCTGTGCAGTCGCGTGAAATTAGCTACCATAAAATATGGCAAAAGTTCAGCCCAGGAGATAGCAGGTGGTTTTGGTTTTGCATTGCTCCCCAAATAAACATTTTTAGGAAGCTTTGGCTGCTGCTACATAAATATTATCTTTCCAAAGACTCCAAGGCCTTCTCTTTCATTAGATCCATGGGACACTGATTTCGGTGGTTTCTCAGCTTGCATATGGGGGTGTGTCCTGAGTAGGTATAGGAGGTTGGCCAAAAAAAAAGAGCTAAGGAAATAGTGTGTCCAACCCATTCAGAATGCCAAAACGAGATGTCTTATATCAAGAAACCAAAATCCCACCTGCAGACATCTTCATGTTTTTCCATAGTTTTTTTTCTTTTCATATCCTACTTTTCTTCCTACTCATGCAAAGTTATAGGCACACAAGATATACTGGCTTTTCCATTTGAATCATTGTTATTTGAATACTTTAAAAGCAATTACTGTGCTAGAAACAAAATATTTAAAAAGCTGTAGCTCTTCTAGCAGCACACCTGTGATAATCAGTGGCATACTTTCCAGTTCACCATGCCAAGAGAACTTTAAACACGCAAAAACACATATGCACAAAGACATACACAAAGCAACAAGCTTTTACAAATCTTGATCAATTAAAGCTTTGCATTTACCATGGAGGATTTTAATTAGTTAGACTCTGGAAGTTTGTATCATTGGGGGATTGACTTTTGAAATATGTTTATTTCTACACATCGAACATTGACAAATAATTTCAATGTCTCCTTTCCACTGTTCCTTTTCTTGACCACACATACTGCCCTTACTGGAAAAAAGAATTACAGTGTTTTGGGTGGGACAGGCACCCCTGGGTGGCCAGCACCAAAGGACGAGCCCACCTCCCTCTCTTTGGCCTTTCAGTGTTGACTGGAGCAAGTCTACACTTAAGTCTGACTTTCAACACTTTCAAATAAAGTGAAAAGTATATATATGGAACAAATAAAGCAAGGTCAGTTTGCAAGATAAAAGTTCTTACATCAACACCCTAATAGTCATGCAGTCAATAAACTTAATTTCCAACATTTCTGCTATTTGTTTATATTCTAGGAAATCGTGACCTGCCATTCACAGTTGAAAGAAGGTTGCCAAGCATTCTGGGGATCTGGTGCACACAGAATCCCTTTTCCAACTGTCTCATTTTCTCCACCCCTTCAAGTTTTATAGGCCCAGGATATGGCGGAGATGGTGAAGGAGATTTTACTTCTTTGCTGTAGCCAGAAGTTGGCATGGCCCCTAGGGTCAGCTGTCCTGCGTTCAAATTCCACACCTCTCATGAGTTTTGCGACACAGGTATGAGGATTCCCCATGTCCATAGTGAGGAGGGTGTGGGGAGCTCTAAGTGAGGAAATGCTAGGCCCAGTGCCTGGCCCATGGCTGATGCCCAAGTCATGTTATTGCCATTATGATAAAAGTGTTGATTAGTTTTACCACCATGAAGATGCCCACCACTACCTGGTTCTAATAATTTTAAAAACCACAAAATTATAATGATTAGGTTGCTAAACTTCAGCATCATGGGCCTGCATTGACATATCGTTAAGACAAGCCTGTAAAGAGTTCCTTGCCCTAAATATTCAACCACTGTGCCTACTAGTTGCTATGCAGAGTGCTGGACACTGCACAGACACACCAAAGAAGAGAAGGCCTCGTCCTTGGGGAAGATACAGCTCAGTTGTGACATTCATGAAACAGACAGCAAATGGGACAGAGCAGAAAACAGAGGCCGAATTACATGGCCTGGACCCTCATGTGTGGTAAAGGTTTGGAGAAAGGAGAGATCCATGAGGACTTGATGGGTGGGTGGGGGAAGGCTTCACAGAGGTGGTCCAGCTGGTCCTCGTAGAACTAACTAGAAGAACACGGAAAGGGAGAGGGGAGACAGAAATGGGCTCCAAGAAGATGCCAGCTACGAAGACGGAGCTGTGGCAGTGAGGGAAAGGGAGGAGATGATCTGACCTGAGTGAAAGATTTTTACTACAGAACAAAAGGCTATAAGGAGAGGTGGGGCAAAGTTCACTGATGGGAGGTCGTAACCACCCAGTGCTTCACACAGTGGAGGGTGCTAAGCACGAGGGAGTGCATAATATTTCAGTGGGTGAAATATTATTCAGGACAGTGAAGCCTGGTGATGGTGTAAGAACTAACTGAGTTACAGATGGTGACCAGGTGGCTCTGGCAGTGACCCAAGAATGGAAAGACCCAGTTTGGAACACAGTAAAAAAATCTATTTATGCATTCACAAAATTCCATTCTCACGGCAGTCCTGTGAGGGAGACATTAATCTCCTTTGCTAAATAAGGAGTTGGAGGGTTTGAGAGGTGTGCCAGAAGGGACAACCAGAGCAGAGTGAGCCCTCATGCAAGGCAGTAGCAGAGGATGCTGGGAGATGGCTTGAGATCTGAAGACAGGCTGCCCCCATTCATGCCTTGCGTAAACATCAGAGCCATTTCTCTACCTACCTGCTTACATATTTGCTTTCCTGCAAAGGTCCGAACACATGAGAGACTCTTGGATCCATTACGGTCCTATTATTAACCTCCCCATAAATCAAATGGACGTATCTGAAAGAGGATGCTTTGATTTTTATTATCGATTTAATCACCATTTTAAAATCTACTACTAATTTTTTATGCAGTCACTTTCTTACAGCATCTACCAGTTGCAGACTGCAGAAGAAACACGCTTTCCACAACCACGGTGGGCTGAAGGATAATCACATGTGTCCCATCAGTTAAGGGGAGACTCTGCTAGTGAGCCTTCAACACGTGATGCTGATGCTGGAATGGCATCTGACGTCAATCAAAACCCCAATGAGTTCTTCTTTGATTAATTATGTATGTAAGTTCTTGCAGGGATGTTCCCCAAGGACAGAGAACTTCTAGATTATTATCCACCCTGACTCTGAGTTTTCTAACTTTTCTTAACAGGGTGTTCTGGCGCTTATAGGGAACACAGACTCTGTCCCCCAGGCTCTGAATGTCTAGCAGTACTTCTGAGGGTCCTTGTGGGAAAAGTGTTTATAGGTCTAATTATTTAACAAATGCTTAGAGGAATGTCATACTGAAAAATGGTCTTCCAAGAGCAATGCCAGCACAGCTCAAGCCCTGATTAAATTGTTTTGACATAATTGCCAGTACCCAAGAATCATGACAGCCACAGCTCAAACAGTTTTGGAGGGAAAACTATTGGAAAGAATCACATGGGAAAAGCACTGGAAAATCAATTATGAAGAATCATTTATTTATTTTATGGGAATGCTGATGTCAAATATTGGCATTTAAAAAAAAAACACACACTAAAGTTATCTGACCAATGAGGTAATCATGGCTAGAACTCAAACACATAAATTTAAAATTTTTATTTAGTGCAAAATAGATCAAATTCCATGCTCTGCAACCCACCCTATGCTCTTTAAAATGGTTAAGAGGTCAATAATATTAATGAGACCCGTGCCAAGCTATAAACAAAAATTTGGACAAGGAAATTGGATATCAAGACCATACACAAAGCATAAACCACCGAAGACTCCATGAAAGATTTACTCCCCAGCAAAGCAGGGGGCTGCGACAGTAAGCAATGGCAGCCAGCTGCACCTACCAGGGGCAGCGGTGCTCCGAGCCCAGTGACAATGGTCGAAGGCACACTGGGAGCGGGTCAGCTGTCCCACCATGTAAGCGCTGGGTCCTGAAAAGAAACATTATGGGACCGAACGCTAACAGAGCATCCAGAGGAATTTCAGAAGGGTGGAGGAAAATGGGTGAACCATACAGGGCTCTTCAGTACTTTTCCATTCATTTTAAATCATTTATTCAGCTCCATTTACTCCTCCTTTCTGCTCATCAGACTTATAGTACAAGTTCGTTCATTTTTAAATACAGGCATCCTTGAGCCACAAACAGAATGAATGACAGACCCACATACACCAGCTATGACTACTGTAGCTCTCCTGATTGCCCCCAACCTCTGACAATGGGGGAGATGTTTCCACTGGGATGATCTTGTTAGAAAATGAGAGCTTTTAGACAAGTACCTGAGCAGCGGAAGAAAGCCGTGGAGGAATGGGAGCTGCAATGGGGGACTGTGGGCCTGGCTATGGTCCAGGCTGTGGGGCAGTGCGGAGAAAGAGGAAGGTGAATGATGAGCCCCAGGAGGCCTAAGAGAAGAGGGGACTGAGCACATGGAGTGGAACATATAATCCCATTCTTCAAAACCCCTGCAACCAGAGAGGAAAACTGAGCTGGCAAGGTGTTCACACAAATGGTCAAGACTGGAGAGATCTATGTGATAAAGGAAAATTAGGCATGTTCACTCCATTTCATATGTACACCCTACGTGGAAAGGCAAAGAGCAAAACCAGAGGGCAAAGAGGCCAGGAGTCTGTTCTCAGATGAGAGAAATGCAGCAACTGGCTCCGGCAGAAAGCATCTCCAATAATGGAAGGAAGAAATATATGATGGTGGCCTAGTGTGACAATTGTCATTAGTAACTAACAGCAAAGGAGAATAGAGGCCCAGGTTGCAAGGGAGGCAAGGTCAACATTGTTACATGCAATGTTGCAACCCTACAACCATTGGAACTATGTGACGACCTGGTTGAAAAAATGATTTTAGGATATAAGAAAGTTCTACAGCCTTGGGTAGGTTCCTAGGTACTCATAAAGGAGAAAACAAAAAGGGATTGTCTTAAGGATAGAAACCAAGATTTATTCACCTTTTTAATCCTAGGACCTAGCTTTGAGGGTCCTCAGTAAAGACCTGCTAATGCATGAATAAGCAAATTAAAGAAATACTACCTTGTAGATGCTACAAATCCCAGGCAATCTTGGTTGTCAGGAATTTCCTTGTCATGAGACATTTAGAGGGGAAGAAAGAGATCTATGAGGAAAAGGTTAAGCAATTAAATTAATCCTAGATTTTAAAACTTAAATAAGTACCCTAAAATTTCTACAGTGACTGGTGAAACAAAAGAGAGCATACAATTTCCAAATTAGTAGAGGGAAAAACAGAATGCTACATAAAAATACAATTAATTAAAAATAGGCAAAAAAAAGTGGATGGAGGGAAGAAGAAAAATTGGAACAAACATAACTCACAAAATAAGGTGACAGGATTGAACTCACATACATATCAGTACTCACAACAAATTAGAGCTGTACTAAGTGGTAAATTAGTAGAGTTTAAAGGTAAAAGTGTAAGACTTAATTGAAAGAATAAAATCCAGCTATTTGTTATCTATAAGAGTGACAACTAAAATAGAGAGGTTGAAAATATATATAGGAAAATACTAATTAGAAGGAAACTGGCATACTTATATCGAAATTAGGGCAAAATAAACTCTAAGACAAAAATATAATGGAAGACAATAGTATCTAATGTTCAATTCACTTGGAAGAGATGACAATCCTACACTTGTTTTTCCCTGATAACCTAGATGCAAAATACATGACCTCTTTTAACATGTCTCTTTTGGTAACTGTTGGATGAAATAGACAAAAAGCTAGTTAAGCATACAGAAACTATGAACAGCAAAATTTTTAAAAAGCTTGACCTAAAGACTACAGAGAACACTGCACTCAACACCGTTGTTAAAATACATAGAGTAGGGAAGATGGCGTAAGAGTAGGAGACCTGGATTTCGTCTGGTCCCAGGAATTCAGCTGGATAGGGATCAAACCATTCTCAACACCTACAAACTCAACAGGAGATCGAAGAGAAGAATAGCAGCAACTCTCTGAACAGAAAAGCGACCACTTTCTGGAAGGCAGGACGTGCGGAGAAGTGAATCTGAGGCGATATTCGGGAGGATAGATGGCAGGGGAGGGGGCCTTCATCGGCCGCTTCTGGCAAGTGATAGAGAGCAGAGCACAAAATCGGAACTTTTAGAAGTCGGGTCCGCTGAGGGACGTCACTCCAGTGGTTAAGCGGGGGGTGGAACCCTCCCTGGGACAGTGTGGTCTCAGGACTCTCAGGGTCACAGAAAGACCAGGGGTGCCTGAGTGTAGCAGAGCTCCTAGGTATCGGAGCGGGGAAGCCGGCTGCAGAGACGGAGCCAAGGCGCGGGCTCTCAGCTCAGGGTTGCCATAAACCGTGATCTGCGGCACAGTGGGGCCACTGCTCTTCCAGAGGGACCCAACAAGCGGCAGATCCGGGGAGACTCCCCTTCCTCCCCCGGGAGGAGCGGCGTGAGAGTGCACCGCAGGATCTGCTGGGTTTGGAGACTCCACACTGAGTCGAGTGCCAGAGATAGAAATGCTCGGTCACAGGCCGGGTGAGCACGGAGTGCGGCCGGAGACCGGGAGACGGGAGTGACTGACTGCTTTTCTCTGGGGGTGCACTGAGGAGTGGGGCCCCGAGTTCTCGGCTCCTCCGGGGCAGAGATTGGGAGGCCGCCATTTTCATTCTCCGCCTCCAAAGCTGTACGGAAAGCTTGCAGGGAACAAAAGCTCCCAAGAGCAAACCCAAGCAGATTACTTAGCCCGGACCGGCAAGGGTGGGGCAATTCACCACCAGCAAAGACATTTGGGAACCATGGCAACAGGTCCCTCCCCCCAGAAGATCAGCAAGAACAGCCAGTCAAGACCGAGTTTACCGATCAATGAGAACGGCAGAACTCCAGTGCTAGGGGAATAATGCACATAGAATTCATGGCTTTTTTACCATGATTCTTTAGTCTTTCAAAGTTAAATTTTTTTTTTACTGTCTTTTCTTTCTTTTATTTTTTTAATTTTTCTTTATCCCTTTTTCAACCAACATCTTATCAATCCCTTTTGTAAAAAAATATTTTTTAGTTTTCATTTTTAGGGCCATATTCTATCCTTTCATAGTAGTTACCCTTATTTTTGGTATATATATATAAGTTGTTCTCCCTTTAAAATTTTGAGATACAGTTTCTTCTGACAGATCAAAATATACCCTAAATCTCTAGTGTATGGTTTTGTTTGAGTCTCCTGCCTGATCTCATTCTCTCCCTTTTGTTTTTTTCTTTTTTTTAAAATCTGCTTCTTTCTTTTTTCAACCAACTTCTTATCAATTCCTTTTATAAAATCTTTTATAATTTTCATCTTTACAGTCATATTCCATCCCTTCATCATATTAATCCAAGTTTTTCTTTCTTTAAAATTTTGGGAGGCAGTTTCTTCTAACAGACCAAAATACGCCCAAAATCTAGTGTGTGGCACTGATCTATGCACCAGTCTGATCATATTTGATCACATTGTTTTTTTTTGTTTTTATCTTTTTCTTTTTTCTTTCTTTCCCTTTCTTTTCCCTCAGTTTCAGGGCTTTTCTGATTTGTTTAGTGTATATTTTCTGGGGACATTGTTACCCTATTAGCAGTTTGTTCTCTCATTCACCTATTCTCCTCTGGACAAAATGACAAGATGGAAAAAAACAGCTCAACAAAAAGAACAAGAGGCAGTACCGACTGCCAGGGACCTAATCAATACGGACATTAGTATGATGTCGGAAGTAGAGTTCAGAATCATGATTTTAAAGATACTAGCTGGGCTTGAAAAAAACATGGAAGTTATTAGAGAAACCCTTTCTGGAGAAATAAAAGAACTAAAATCTAACCAAGTAGAAATCAAAAAGGCTATTAATGAAATGCAATAAAAAATGGAGGCTCTAACTGCTAGGATAAATGAGGCAGAAGAGAGAATTAGTGATATAGAAGACCAAATGATGGAAAATAAAGAAGCTGAGAAAAAGAGAGATAAACAACTGCTGGATCACGAGGGCAGAATTTGAGAGATAAGCGATACCATAAGACAAAACAACATTAGAATAATTGGGAAGAAGAAAGAGAGAGAGGGCCAGAAGGTATACTGGAGCAAATTATAGCAGAGAACTTCCCTAATTTGGGGAGGGAAACAGGCATCAGAATCCAGGAGGCACAGAGAACCCCCCTCAAAATCAATAAAAATAGGTCAACACCCCGACATCTAATAGTAAAACTTACGAGTCTCAGAGACAAAGAGAAGATCCTGAAAGCAGCTCAGGACAAGAGATCTGTAACCTACAATGGTAGAAACATTAGATTGGCAACATATCTATCCACAGAGACCTGGCAGGCCAGAAAGGACTGGCATGATATATTCAGAGCACTAAATGAGAAAAATATGCAGCCAAGAATACTATATCCAGCTAGGCTGTCACTGAAAATAGAAGGAGAGATAAAAAGCTTCCAGGACAAACAAAAACTAAAGGAATTTGCAAACACGAAACCAGCCCTACAAGAAATATTGAAAGGGGTCCTCTAAGCAAAGAGAGAGCCTAAAAGCAACACAGACCAGAAAGGAACACAGACAACATACAGTCACCTTACAGGCAATACAATGGCACTAAATTCATATCTTTCAATGGTTACCCTGAATGTAAATGGGCTAAGTGCCCCAATCAAAAGACACAGGCTATCAGATTGGATAAAAAAACAAGACCCATCGATATGCTGCCTGCAAGAGACTCATTTTAGACCCAAAGACACCCCCAGATTGAAAGTGAAGGGGTGGAAAACCATTTACCATGCTAATGGACACCAAAAGAAAGCTGGGGTGGTAATCCTTGTATCACACAGATTAGATTTTAAACCAAAGACTGTAATAAGAGATGAGGAAGGACACTATATCCTACTTAAAGGGTCTATCCAACAAGAAGATCTAACCATTGTAAATATCTATGCCCCTAACATGGGAGCAGCCAATTATATAAGCCAATTAATAACAAAAGCAAAGAAACACATCGACAACAATACAATAATAGTGGGGGACTTTAACACCCCCTTCACTGAAATGGAGAGATCATCTAAGCAAAAGATCAACAAGGAAATAAAGACCTTAAATGACACACTGGACCAAATGGACTTCACAGATCTATTCAGAACATTCCATCCCAAAGCAACAGAATACACATTCTTCTCTAATGCCCCTGGAACATTCTCCAGAATAGATCACATCCTAGGTCACAAATCAGGTCTCAACTGGTACCAAAAGATTGGGATCATTCCCTGCATATTTTCAGACCACAATGCTTTGAAACTAGAACTCAATCGCAAGAGGAAAGTCGGAAAGAACTCAGATACATGGAGGGTAAAGAGCATCCTCCTAAAGAATGAATGGGTCAACCAGGAAATTAAAGAAGAATTTAAAAAATTCATGGAAACCAATGAAAATGAAAACACAACTGTTCAAAATCTTTGGGCTGCAGCAAAGGCAGTCCTAAGAGGAAAGTATATAGCAATACAAGCCTTTCTCAAGAAACAAGAAAGGTCTCAAATACACACCCTAACCCTATACCTAAAGAAGCTGGAGAAAGAATAGCAAATAAAGCCTAAACCCAGCAGGAGAAGAAAAATACTAAGATCAGAGCATAAATCAATGAAATAGAAACCAAAAGAACAGTAGAACAGATCAACGAAACTAGGAGCTGGTTCTTTGAAAGAATTAACAAGATTGATAAGCCCCTGGCCAGACTTATCAAAAAGAAAAGAGAAATGACCCAAATCAACAAAATCATGAATGAAAGAGGAGAGATCACAACCAACACCAAAGAAATACAAACAATTATAAGAACATATTATGAGCAACTCTATGCCAGCAAATTAGATAACCTGGAAGAAATGGATGCATTCCTAGAGATGTATCAACTACCAAAACTGAACCAGGAAGAAATAGAAAACGTGAACAGACCTATAACCACTAAGGAAATTGAAGCAGTCATCAAAAATCTCCCAAAAAACAAAAGCCCAGGGCCAGATGGCTTCTTAGGGGAATTCTACCAAACATTTAAAGAAGAATTAATACCTATTCTTCTGAAACTGTTCCAAAAAATAGAAATGGAAGGAAAACTTCCAAACTCGTTTTATGAGGCCACCATTACCTTGATCCCAAACCCAGATAGAGACCCCATCAAAAAGGAGAATTATAGACCAATATCCTTGATGAACATGGATGCAAAAATTCTCACCAAAATACTAGCCAATAGGATCCAACAGTACATTGAAAGGATTATTCACCACGACCAAGTGGGATTTACCCCTGGGCTGCAAGGTTGGTTCAACATCTGCAAATCAATCAATGTGATACAATACATTAATAAAAGAAAGAACAAGAACCGTATGTTCCTCTCAATAGATGCAGAGAAAGCATTTGACAAAGTACAGCATCCTTTCTTGATCAAAACTCTTAGAGTACAGGGATAGAGGGTACATACCTCAATATCGTAAAAGCCATCTATGAAAAACCCACAGCGAATATCATTCTCAATGGGGAAAAACTGAGAGCTTTCCCCCTAAGGTCAGGAACATGGCAGGGATGTCCACTATCACCACTGCTATTCAACACAGTACTAGAAGTCCTAGCCACAGCAATCAGACAACAAAAAGACATAAAAGGCATCCAAATCAGCAAAGAAGCAGTGAAACTCTCACTCTTTGCAGATGATATGATACTTTATGTGGAAAACCCAAAAGACTCCACCCCAAAACTGCTAGAACTCATACAGGAATTCAGTAAAGGGGCAGGATATAAAATCAATGCACAGAAATCAGTGGCATTCCTATACACCAACAACAAGACAGAAGAAAGAGAAATTAAGGAGTTGATCCCATTTACAATTGCACCCAAAACCGTAAGATACCTAGGAATAAATCTAACCAAAGAGGCAAAGGATCTGTACTCAGAAAACTATAAAATACTCATGAAAGAAATTGAGGAAGACAAAACAATGGAAAAACGTTCCATGCTCATGGATTGGAAGAACAAATATTGTGAAGATGTCAATGCTACCTAGAGCAATCTACACATTTAATGCAATCCCTATCAAAATACCATCCACTTTTTTCAAAGAAATGGAACAAAGAATCCTAAAGTTTGTATGGAACCAGCAAAGACCCGAATAGCCAGAGGAATGTTGAAAAAGCAAAGCAAAGCTGGTGGCATCACAATTCCGGACTTCAAGCTCTATTACAAAGCTGTCATCATCAAGACAGTATGGTACTGGCACAAAAACAGACACATAGATAAATGGAACAGAATAGAGAGCCCAGAAATGGACCCTCAACTCTATGGTCAGCTCATCTTTGACAAAGCAGGAAAGAATGTCCAATGGAAAAAAAGACAGTCTCTTCAACAAATGGTGTTGGGAAAATTGGACAGCCACATGCAGAAGAATGAAACTGGACCACTTCCTTACACCACGCACAAAAATAGACTCCAAATGGTTGAAAGACCTCAATGTGAGACAGGAGTCCATCAAAATCCTAAAGGAGAACACAGGCAGCAACTTCTTTGACCTCAGCCGCAGCAACTTCTTCCTAGAAACACCACCAAAGGCAAGGGAAGCAAGGGCAAAAATGAACTATTGGGACCTCATCAAGATAAAAAGCTTTTGCATAGCAAAAGAAACAGTCAACAAAACCAAAAGACAACCGACAGACTGGGAGAAGATATTTGCAAATGACATATCAGATAAAGGGCTAGTATCCAAAATCTATAAAGAACTTATCAAACTCAACACCCAAAGAACAAATGATCCAATCAAGAAATGGGCAGAAGACATGAACAGACATTTTTCCAAGGAAGACATCCAAATGGCCAACAGACACATGAAAAAGTGCTCAACGTCGCTCAGCATCAGGGAAATCCAAATCAAAACCTCAATGAGATATCACCTCACACCAGTCAGAATGGCTAAAATTAACAAGTCAGGAAACGACAGATGTTGGTGGGGATGCGGAGAAAGGGGAACCCTCCTACACTGTTGGTGGGAATGCAAGCTGGTGCAGCCACTCTGGAAAACAGTATGAAGGTTCTTCAAAAAGTTGGAAATAGAGCTACCATACAATCTAACAATTGCACTACTGGGTGTTTACCCCAAAGATACAAATGTAGGGATCCGAAGGGGTATGTGCACCCCGATGTTTATAGTAGCAATGTCCACAATAGCCAAACTGTGGAAAAAGCCTAGATGTCCACTGACAGATGAATGGATAAAGAAGAAGTGGTATATATACACAATGGAATATTATGCAGCCATCAAGAGGAATACAATCTGGCCATTTGCAACGATGTGGATGGAACTGGAGAGTGTTATGCTGAGCAAAATAAGTCAATCAGAGAAAGACATGTATCGTATGACCTCACTGATAATGAGGAATTCTTAATCTCAGGAAACAAACTGAGGGTTGCTGGAGGGGGGGGGGTGGGAGGGATAGGGCGGTTGGGTGATAGACATTGGGGAGGGTATGTGCTATGGTGAGCGCTGTGAATTGTGTAAGACTGTTGAATCACAGATCTGTACCTCTGAAACAAATAATACATTATATGTTAAAAAAATAAAAAAGAAGAAGAAGATAGCAGGAGGGGAAGAATAAAGGGGGGGTATCAGAGGGGGAGATGAACCATGAGAGACGATGGACTCTGAAAAACAAACTGAGGGTTCTAGAGGGGAGGGGGGTGGGAGGATGCATTAGTCTGGTGATGTGTATTAAAGAGGGCATGTTCTGCATGGAGCAGTGGGTGTTATACGCAAATAATGAATCATGGAACACTACATCAAAAACTAATGACGTAATGTATGGTGATTAACATAACTTAAAAAAAAGAATTCAAAAAAAAAAAGAGGGAGAAAAAATATACATAGAATAGTTAAGAAAGTTGACCATGTGTAAGGCTCTAAATAGTGTCCACAAATGTCGATGAATTTCCTCTGCTCGTAGTGCAATTAAGTTAGCAATCACTAATAAGAACGCAACAAAAAAAAATCTTCCTATGCACTGATAAATAAAACACACACTCACGCACTCACATGCTCTAAATAACTCATGAGTCAATGAAGAAATGATGAAAATTACAAAATTAAACACTCAAAAGTCAATGATAACAGTACTCAGCTCTTACTTAGAGAAAAAATGAAGAGCCTTAAATGCTTACATTAGAAAAAAGAAAGCTTGAAAGTTAATGTGTTTAGCACCCCATTTAAGAATAAGAAAAGAAACTCAAGAAAGTAGAAGGAAATTAATAAAGAGTGGGAACAGAAGGAATCTTTAAAAATGCAATATTCAAGATCAACAAAGCCAAAAGTTATTTCTCTGAAAAGGCGAATAATAAAACTAACACACCTCTGGCAAGAATATTCAAGAAACAAGAAAGACAGAAGGTGCAAATAAACAACATTAATAATGAAAAAAGAAAAAAAGGAACATGAGTGCAGACAAATTAGAAAGATAATAAAATATTAATACATGTATGCCTCTACATAACAAAGTTAGACAAACTGCACAAATTCCTATGAAAATATTAACTATAACTATTGAAAACTTAGTAATTAAAAACTTTACCATGAGGAAACTGCCAGATCTAGTCAGTTCCACAGGCTACTTCCAAAGATAATTTGAAATCTTAACCAAAAAAAAAAGAAAAAAATACAGAGTGCTATCCCATTCATTTAAAAAAGTACATGGGGTGCCTGGGTGGCTCAGTCGTTAAGCGTCTGCCTTCGGCTCAGGTCATGATCTCAGGATCCTGGGATCGAGCCCCACATCGGGCTCCCTGCTCCGCCGGAAGCCTGCTTCTCCCTCACCCACTCCCCCTGCTTATATTCCCTCTCTCGCTGTGTCTCTCTCTGTCAAATAAATAAATAAAATCTTTAAAAAAAATAAAAAAGTACATATACTTTTCATTCTAAAATATAAAAAAGGGAAATAGAAGGATAATTAAGGGACCAGTCTCATTCGTGAACATAGATGCAAAAATCATTAGTGAACAGTATTCAGCAATGTTTAATATGTATATGACCAAGTTAGGTTTATTCCAGGAATGAAGAGTTGGTTCAATATTAGAATATTAATTATATGAATGAACTCACCACACTAACGTATTAAAGAAATCAAGTAATTATTTTATATGACAATAAATGCTGAAAGAGCATTCTATCAAATTCAATATCTATCCATGGTAAATAATATCAATAAACCAGGGATGGGAGGGAATATCCTCAACCTAATCCCAACTAATTATTAATCATTAAAAGAATTTTCTCTTAAGATCAGGACCAAGACAATGATGCTTACCAACCTAAGCTTTATTCAATGTTGTACTGAATGTTCTAGTCAGCTTTATAAATAAGAAGAAATAGATAAGATGTATAAGGATTAAAAAGAAACAAATAGTCATTAATGAGAGTAGACGTGGTTTCTCCACAGAAAACTCTAGAATAATCTATAGACAAATCACTGAAATAAAGATAGCTGAAAAATGTTTCTGGACATAGGAGCAATATACAAAAGGCAACAGCATGTGTGTGTGCACATAAACATGTACACACCCACATATACACACACACACACCCCTCTATATACTTATGCATGTATTCTATATACTTGCAATAAAAAGAAAATGTAACTAATTTTTTAAGATCTTATTTATTTATTTGACAGAGAGTGAAAGAGAGAGAACGAGTGGGGGTAGGGGCAGAGGGAGAGGAAAAGGGAGAAGCAGACTCCCTGCTGAGCAGGGAGCCTGATGCGGGGCTCAATCCCAGGACCCTGAAGTCAAAACCTGAGCAGAAGGCAGACACTTAACCCACTGAGCCACCCAGGTTACCCACTTTATTTTTTTTTTTAAGACTTATTTAAGATTTATTTATTTATTTATTTATTTAAGATTTATTTTTACTTATTTTAGAGAGATAGTGAGAGAAAGAGAGCGCAAGTGGGGGTGGGCAGAGGGAGAGGGAGAGAGAATATTAAGCAGACTGCAAGCCGAGCGTGGAGCCTGATGCGGGGCTTGATCTCATGACCACCCTGGGATCGCGACCTGAGATCACAACATGAGGCAAAACCAAGAGTCGGATGGTGGACCAACTGTGCCACCCACGTGCCCCAAGAAAATGTAACTTTAAAAGATGCTATTGCCATAACAAAAAAAGTACACATAGCTAAAAGATGTACAAGATTTTACGGAGAACTTATTGAAACTTTACTAAAAATTATAAAGGAAGAGCCAAATAAATGGAGACATAAACCATATTAACAAATAGGAAAATCTAATATTGCCAAGAGGTCAATTCTCCCAAGATTGGTAAATGGATCCCATACAATTCCAAACAAAATTACACAGTTTTTCATGAAGTTGGCTGTATAAAATGTCCACATTTGTTTTTTAAAGATTTTATTTATTTATTTGACAGAGAGAGACACAGTGAGAGGGGGAACACAAGCAGGGGGAGTGGAAGAGGGAGAAGCAGGCTTCCCGCTGAGCAGGGAGCCCGATGTGGGGCTCAATCCCAGGACGCCAGGATCATAACCTGAGCCAAAGGCAGATGCTTAATGACTGAGCCACCAAGGTGCCCCATATAAAATGTCCATATTTTCCATGGACAAGGTGATTTGTGGATTAGGGAAGCACAAAGCCTAAGGACTGCCAACACATTTCTAAAGGAGAACAAGGTAGGCCATCAAAGAATGCATACAAGTTAGTAAGAGACCTTAACACCCTAGTGTTTTTTTTTCTGTCAAACTCTTTTTTCACCTGTCAAACTGGCAAGGGCTAAAAATAAAAACTGACTATTGCTCATTGTAGTGCAGGTGTATTGAAATAAGCATTCTCATGGAGACTGCTTATGATGAGTGTGAATTGGTACAACCTTTTTGGAAAGCAAGTTGTCAATGTGCATGAAGAACCTTAAGCACCTTATATACTTTGAACCAGTGATTCCATCTCTTGAAATCTATCCATAGAAAACAATGGAGATAAATCCAAAGAATTATTCATAGCACTGTTCAAGATAAAGCCGTAGGAAACATTTGTGATACAATATTAAGTGGGAAAACACGGTATGAAACTATATAATGATTTTAATGCATTAAAATATTGGATGTACTGAAATGTACTGAAAATTGATAGTGGGTTTATGGGTGATTTTTTTCTTTTTTTCTTTATACTTTTCTTAAAATTTCCAAATTTCTTTCAAAAATTATGTGTTGCATTTATTTATTTATTTAAGATTTATTTTAGAGAAAGAGAGAGAATGCATGGGGGCAGGGACAGAGGGGGAGAGAGAGAGAGAATCCTCAAGCAGACTCCCTGCTGAGGGAGGAGCCCCACGTGGGGCTTGATCCCAGGACCCTGAGATCATGACCTGAGTCCAAATGAAGAGTAGGATGGTCAATCAACTGAGCCACCCAGGTGCCCTCATGTTGCTTTTAAAGGAAAACAACAATAAAATCGGGACTTGGAAACCTTTAAAGACATTTTTTGTTACTCTCTATCCTACAACTGTTTTTCATCATTAAAATAGAGAAAAAATAAAAGCCAGCATTCTCTAGGCAGATAAATTATGTTAATTGGATTTACAGTATATTCTCTTCATGTTTCAAGAAATAGGCTTAAAATACACGTAGTAATCAGCCAAGTGAAATACTTTGGCCGTAAAATTGGCAAAGAATTCAAATGCATAATTACCTAAAGCACATAAATACAATATATATAAAAACATATGCTGTATATTTGTAATTAACAATGAAGACATTATAACTGTTCAGTATCTCTTGTATAATTTCCCAAAAGTAAACAGATAAAAGGTATTCCTAAAGGGCAAAAATAAAAGATAAAGGGAGTTAGAAATTTTTTAAATACGTAAGATACTGAGTAATACAGGCAAATTCCAACCTGGATGTAAAACTACTTTTATTTCAAAAGATGCAAAAGAAAAAATTGGAAAATTTAGCACATTTTCTTTCTTTTCAGTGATAGAGCAGGTCAAAAAGATTATGGGCTCTGATTCAATATTATTTTGCTCTGAATAATACATGGAACGATCATGTGAATTGATACAATATGATATGTGAAATTAAGTAATTCAAAACATTTAATCCATATATTTCCTTATTATTCATGATCCTTAAAAACTGGGACAGTAGGGGTTAAAGACATATTGGAATTATGATCATAAACACATTTCAGACATGGTAAGGGCTTGATATAAAAATGTACTAACATTCTTACCATATCCTCTCAATTCAGAGTTCTTGGTGTTTTGGAAATGGGGTGGGAGTTAGAAGTCACAGTGGGAAGGGGTTGAGTTGGAGGAACAGAGGGGAGGAAAAGCTAGAAAGGTCATATTGGGATGGAAACCACCTCCTTCAGAAATGCTGAATAAACTCACAACTGGCAAGGCAGAGCCAGAGAGCTGCCCGTGGATGCTGGTGAGTGATGGCACCTATACAGTGACCGCTGGGCTGTGGCTCTCAGGCAGTCAGGTTGCCCACTGGAAAACATCCCATCCGTGGGCATTTGTCAACCAAACTGGAAGTCTGGCATCCCTGAGGGACAGCACTACCCTGATGTCAGAGACATACAGTGAGCACTTGGTCTCCACAACTGATTGAGTTTCTTCAGCGAAGGTGAGTGGTTTGCTGGAGGGTCCAGCAGTCTCTTCAGTGACATGACAGGTCAACGGCTTGGGACCCAAGTCTTCTGACTGCCAATCAATTGTCCTTTCTACTGTATAGCACTATTGATGGGAAAAAATGATTGACTTTTCAACTAGTTATTTTTTGTATCATTCAGTCAAAGCTTCAAGGTGTTATCTTGGTTCTGCCTGGAGAGCAGAGAGCCAGTTAACAACACTGTCATCCTTGTGTTGTATCATTTCATTGAAAAGAGATTCAACATCTTCCAGAAAGGGTCTTTCAGAAAACGTTAGGCTTTCACACACATGTAAACACAAGTTTACATGTTCATTTTCTCCCTCTCTCCCTCCCTGTACTGGGTTGCTTGGCAGTCATGATCCAGGGAAGCAGCTGATAGAATCCACACTCTTCAGAGCTATCCTTGATTTTAGCTTATCACTGGTCCTCGTGGGGTTCCGAGGAGCCAGGCAGGCTGATATCCGCAGACTGAGTCTCCTGTATTTCTTGACAATGAAAAACTAGAGCAGGAGAGGGGCAATGTTGGATTGACCTCACTCTCAGAGCTGGGGCACCGAGTGAGATTAATGGGCAGCATCTGCTGCTGCCGAGATGCAGAAAGGCAGAGTTGGCACTGTCAGTGGGACCCCAGGGCTGGATGCGTCCTCTGGCAGAGGACAGAACGCTTCAAAGCAAACAAAACCACAGAGAGGAAAAATAACACTCCTGCCATGAAATCACAAGTCAAATCAATAAACCACAAGGTTAATTTCCATAGGTTTGTAGCTCTGTGGTGTTGCGTGAGGAAGTGACTGGCACAATGGAAAGAACATGGGCTTTAGAGTCGACGGATATGGGATAAATCCTGCCACTCGATGGAGGGATGGCCTTGGGGAAGTTACTTAAATTTGGCATCATTTCCTTGTCTGTAAATGGGTATGATAATGATGTACTAGCTTTGTGGCTAGAAAGATCCCTGTGTGTGTGTGCGTGCGTATTTGTGTGTGTGCGCGTCTCTGTACAGTGCTGGACACATGAGGTGTTAAGACAGAGGTAGGTACCATCAATATCATGATCAAAACTCTAAGAGCCAGTTAAGACTTTATGAAAAGTCTGCTCCTCCAAACTTTGCTCCCTGCTGAAATATGTCCATGATAACACAAATTACTTTGATGAGCTTTCAAACTGTGTATAGTTTCTCTTCTTGGAATGGTCATGTTAAAGTCACACCTAAATAATTCTACATTATTTCTGTTGAAATTAAATAAGAAATTTAAAGCAAACATGGATTATAAATATTTATCCTAAAATTTTTAAACACATGGTTGGCATTCAGTGAGTAGAATGATCAGCTGGACCCACATCCATTAGTACCAGTTTTAAATGATTGGTTATTGGTAAGGTTCAACTTGGTCAGCACAGTTTTTTCTGGTTGGCTGTTGCTAACTCACTCGATCCTGTATGATGATTTATATCATTGTGTGTATTTTGTCATAGTTCTATCCATCTTTAATTTCATCTTCCCTTCTAGGGGTGTGTGTGTTTAAATACGCAGAAATCAATTTAGCAAATATAAAGTAACTTCTATTTAGCAGTGTTTGTCAAGTATCTATTGAATAAGTCAGTTAATATATAGCCTAGCATATTATCAGTTAAGATACTGCCCGCTGTATTATCCATTGATATGTTGCCTATTACGTTACTCGAACGCAGAGCTATGAGACAGTGGAGGGCCAGGTTGTTTCTGATTGTGAGAACCAGGAGAGCTCCCAGAGGAGGTAACATCTGAGTTGGGTCTATCAGAATCAGGCCCATGAAGAGGGAGCTGGAAGTTAGTCTAGGCAGAGGCCACAACATGAAGCGTTGCCCAGAGTCAGGAAGGTGCTTGGGGCAGAGAGATGACCGTAAGGCACGTGGTAGAAAGTGGCCGCAGTTCAAAATCAAGCCTGAAGAACAGGCTGAGATTACGTCATGGAGGTCTGAGGAGACCATGCTAAGGAGTTTCTCAGACTTGGAAGGAATCCACACAGAGTTTTGAGCACCACACGTAATAACATCTTTCTTTTACAAAGAAAACTGACTGCAGAGTGGAGAAGGAAGAGAGGACATGAGTGTGGAGAGGTAAGTTAGGGTACTTTTCACGATGGCTCAGGCAAGACGCAAGGACCAGGCAGTGGCGTTGGAGAGGAAGGGATGGAATTGAGAATGGTGGGGAGGGTGAGCATTCGGGACTTGCAGGCGGCTGATGTGGCAGTGAGGGCGACGGAGGGGGCAAGGACGGCTGTGCTGAGGCTCGCTAGGCCAAGTTAGTGGGAGGTGACACCATCCGACTGATCCCAAACACCCATGAGGTCAGTGAGAGCTAGGACACAGGCACATTTGCAGTCCCTTCTGGGCCGGGTCCTGTGACTAATGGCATCTGACACTAAAAGCATGTTAACAAGTGGGAAAAGTACTCAACTTCTCCCAGGGTAGAAAATTCTAACCACCAGCTTCCAAATGGAAACCAGACAGTTGACCAGAGGTGCTTGAAACAAGCTGGTAAATGTCTGGGCCATCAACTCTCATCAGAGGGAAGACACACTGTTGTAGGAAACAACAATTTCTAAGCAAATTTTCTGAAGTTTGAGCTTGTACGTGATATCATCAGGGGCATAGGCAAGAGACAACTGAATTAAAAAATCAGCTAACACATAAGAGGTCCTGAAAGCAAGCACGACAACATGGAGCATGCTAATAAAATAGAACAGACAATTTTTATATTTGCAGTTTAGAAAAAAAAACCAACGACTCATCGTAAAACCAACTCTTTCTACTGCATTATTTAAAAGCATGCAGAAACTTTTATCTACCAAGAAAGTATCTATAAACGCATGCGCTTGACTTGCCCCAAATAGCTTGAGCAACTTCAAAATTTCAGATAGAAGTTTTTATCATTTTCTCATGGACCAGCTCAGCATCACCATAATAATTAAAGGAAAAAACATGTCAAACCTCACTTGGCTGCTACAGCTATTGGAGGCACAGCTGTTGTGATTCTTAATGCGTTTACAGCGCCTGCCAATGCTCCGTCTAGCTCCGCATCCTTAAGCTTTCAATGGTTTTGCTTTGTTTGTTTTGTATCCTGTGGAACAGAAAATAACCTGCACTGATTGTGGCAATTGATTGACTCAGCTGGTGCCTCAGAATATGAAATGGGAACTGAAAAGCACATCTGAAAAGTGTGTGGGCTGGAGGTGAGCAGGAAGGGGGTGCCTCCAGCCCAGATTGCGCACAGAAGCATGGAACCAGCTGTGTCAGGCAATGGTTCTATCAGCTAAGGAACACAAAGTACCTTTTATTCTGCCTGCCTCTCCCTCTGTTTTCAGGGAGTGCACCGTTCTGAAAACTTTTCGAGAAGTATGTACAATTCTCCCTCTGTCAGCTAACCTCCAGCAGGGGGGAGGCAGGCAGCCCCAGGGAGGGCTGTCTTCCCAGGCTCTGGGGCTGTCTCCTCTAAGGATCCACATCTGTCTTCCCTGTCCTGTCCTGTCCTGTCCAAAGGCATCTGAAGCTGAATGAGGAATTGTACCTGCAAGGTCCACAGAGTGGAGGCGGGTTTCTTTAACGTTTCGTTGGCTTCCCTGAGGTGGGAGGCAAGTAAGCAAAAAACAGATGTTGAAGGGAAACTGAGATGTTTTAATAATAATTCCTTCTTCACTTGCTACAACTTGGTCAAATATGAACAAAAGTGCCAAATGTTAACAATTGTGCTCCATTTAACAAAATCGGCTATTTTGTTAACAGGGGAAAATATCTAATCCATACATTTTTTTTAAAGACTTATAAGGGGCTACCAGGAGATAGACATGTTTTAAAGACAATCCAGGGTTCAGAAAAATGCATAGGTTGTACTTAAGCCTGAAGATTTTGGCATAACATCTTCAATTTCCCAGTTTAAACTGAGCCGAAAAACAGTCTCCATGTTCAATTACAAAATCAATCACCAGCGCTTATACCCTTGAGAAATATACAGGAGAAAAGTAAGTGGGATGAGAAGAATACCTTCCTAAATATATTTAGATATATATGTATACACTTATTTTTTTTTCAAGAGCAGGCTGCAAAGCGTTACTTAGGTTTATAAGTTTTAGCTCCAGTAATTGGAAAATAAATTTTTGTGGCCCAGAGCAATACCATTAGCTAATGAAATAGTGCCATCTGTGTTTTTCCGGATGCCCTAACTGGGAGTAGTTTTAAAGTGCTGTCCTTCCTTTCTCTTAATTTTACAGTGATAGCAAAATGTGTTCTTTCAGAATTAAGCAACTCTGGTCCTACGTAAGATTAATGTCTTTTCTGCTTGGAGATCCAAAAGGACTTCGAATTAGTCATAAAATAGAGAACGAAAGAAGGACTTCTGGGGACCCCAGAGGGGGAGAGATTTGCTCTCCAACCCTGCAGGGTCCCCGCTGAGGCTCCCTGGGGCAGTGACAAGTGACAGGGCACAGGACACCCGTGTCTAGAATGGGGCCTGTCAGTTCAGGGAGGAGCAGCAGAGTCATCGGACTCCAGGGGACAGAGGCCCAAGTCTGCGGCGGGGGGGGGGCGGGGAGGAGGATGGCTCAGTCCTACCTTGTGTTCCTCCTGTGTAGCTATCTTTTTTTCTCCCATTTTTGGTAAACCCACAGATGTTCCCCAAGGGGTTAGCACAGACTGCTCTTTGCTTGTTGGGAGAAAGAACCAGCTCCTCTTCTGTAGCAACGTAAACAAACTTGCCCTTTCTGTTCCGTCTTTCTCCCGAGATCCCTGATCCACTCTCTGATGACAACCTGCCATTTTCTGTTCAAGTCAGCATGTTTACTTTTTTATTGTGATTCATGTCTGAGTTTCTTTTGAATCAAATTACTGCATTTCCCTGGTGAGATATGCCATATGACGATCTTGTTAGAACAAAATCAAATATAAAATTTGCACTCAGTGCTGCTCAGCCTCGTCCCCACCACGTCTTCCCTTTGGTTTGGACACACTTCTGGCGGCTACTTGAATGGTAATGAATCCTTCCAGCGCTTAGGACAATTTTCAGACATTTCTGTCTTGGAAAAGATAAAGACAGATGGGTTGAAACAGTGTCAACATAGAGAAAGTCATTATTGGGGCTGGTTTTCCCCAATACACATAGATTGAAGAAAACCAGAAAGACCAAGCGATTCATTTTGGCGAGTCACAGCAGCAACTGGAGACTTAAGTCTTGACATTTTATCCTCAGAGATGTAACATCATTCATTGTTTCACTGAATCCTGAAGCCAAGCATTCCATAGATTTTTTTTTTTTTCAATGGGAATGGAGCAATGTAGTTCATATTACACTTTTCAGTGAATAGTTTCTCCCTCCCCTGTACTTTTCTGGGTGCTGATTATCTTTCAAGCAATTTCTGTGTGCCTCATACAAATAATGTTTAACAACTAGGTTGTGCTAAATAGTGCAGGAATGAGTCTCCATCCAAATACAGGAGAGACTCATGTTATCTGAGTCTTTCTTCAGTTCCCACGGCTTCCAGAGTGGCGATCAAGCTTCTTGGTGGGATGCTTTGTGATCAGAGCCTGACTACCCATGACCCCCAGCCCTTCCTAGGATTGGGCACACAGCACTACCGCCATTTTGGAGTACACCCCATTCTCTAGCTTTTGTGTCTGCCTGGAATCTGCCCTCTTCCATTTCCTGGCCAACTCCCACTCACTTTTTTGAAGGAAGAGTCATCCTCGCTCAGTCTGGTACCCCAGACTAGCCAACGTGCCACCAGGGGCCTTGAAAGGACTGCTGCGAATCTCACTTGTGGGGTTTAAGCTGACAGACCTGCCGTAGTCCCTGTATGGCTGCTTCCTCCAGTGGCATGAGCTTCCGGAGGGTGAGCGCGGGGCAGGAAGTTCTCCACGTCCCCAGCACCCAGCAGTGCCAGATTCACAGCACCTGAGTAGTATACGCTGGCGAATTAACGAGCACAGCAACTTGTTAAATTAACTGCCTCTCCTCCAACTTTTGTTGCCAAAGACACCCTAGAAACTTTTTAAAAAAAATAAACAGTATTTGGTGGTCTATAGTCACACCATTCCCTAGGACTTTCCTAATTTAGATATGAAAATATTCTTTTAGCAATAAAAGGTGACAGCATCTATTTTGAAATACTTATTTTCTCAAACCCTTTATCCACAGAATCAAACCTACCTACTCATTTAAGTTACCTTTTAATGGGAACTTTGGATGATACATGATACATGGTAAGGAAACCACTGAGTGTTTTAGATGAAACAAAAATGTACTGAGCCATAGTGTGACTGGCTCATTCTATCCTCAGAGTGCTGAACACAAGAAATGACAGAGATGAACTGAAACCACAAAATGACACAATCTCCCTGTAAAGAACACGGTGTGAACTTTTCTCTTGGATCTTATTATAAGTTAGTATTTTTCTCTTTTACTGGTTAACACTTCAACTAAATGCCAGATTCAATTCTAGCACTTATGATGCTAAATGAGGTAATCCTCACAAGTTTCTGAGGTTGACACTACAGGTATTCCATTTTATGGATGAAGAAACCGAGGCCCAGACAGGGTAGTAGACAGCTTGCCCAAGGTCACACAGCTAAAGAGATGCAGAGATGAGCTGGAATACAGGCAGTCTGGCCCCAGAGCCTGTGTCCCAAACCACAGTGAGATTCACACCGCACCAGGCAGCCAGGGCACTCCTGACTTATGGTGTGGATTAAATGAAAGGCTGCACTCTCAGCTGCGCGGTTCACAGAGGTGTGTGTGAAGCACTAGGATTATCCCCTACAGAACCTTCCATTTCATAATTCTCCTCGTAACACCTCTCTGTTTGTTCCTGCTTTCCTCTCTAGCATATGTGCTTTTTAATTTTTTTCCCTTTCTTCTTCTTTCCCTCTTTAAAAAAACCCAACAAACTGATAATGGTCTTGGTGTTTAAAAAAGTATTTATCCCCCCACCCAGTTTATTGAGATGTAACTGACATGTAACATTGTGTCAGTTTCAGGTATGCAATGTGATGATTTGATACATGTATATATTACAGTCCTCTCTGATCCACTGAATACCTAGGATGAGAAAAAGAGTTTCTTGAAATGTAATTAATTAATACAATATTTTATTTCAGTATAACAACCCTTAATAAATCATCAATTATAAACTGCTTCAAATGAGTATAAACTGTTCTAGTTTGCACTTACAAGTCATATTTCCTCAGGAGATATGAATGGGAAATGATTTTTTTTTGTATGTTTTCAAATATGCCTCATCTATAGTGTGTTATAGGAAGTCTTGAGGAATTTTTATATAGTCCATGAAAAATGGGACTCAGGTGATTTTATGAATTGTATTTGAGCCTATAACTAATCTCTTTGACATTATTAACATCTTTAATAAACATCTGAGCAATATCTGCATTCAGAATATTGGATAGAACTAAGACATCATCTCTATTCATTAAGCTTATATTTTCTCACTAACCTAATTTTGTCTTTCATAAGATATTAATGCTTTTGGAAGTCTTACTCTTAATCCTATTAATTCGTAAGCTAGCCTTTAAAAGTGCATGAGGAAACATGCAAAGGCAGTCAGTTTCACCAAATTACAAGCTAAATTGTTAAAGGTAGATCTAAGAACTTTGGGGTTGCTAAAATGCAGAACTTTATCTGAAAATATTGCCTGGACTGAAATCCAACCCTCGAGGCCCAGTTTCCCTAGCGCAGCAGGCTTCTGAGCTCAGGTCACTGGCAACGCAAGGAGGATGCTCATGTCAGCAGAGCAGAGTGTGTGTCTGTCCGTTTGTCCGCGTTGGCCTAAAGACCCAGTCTTAAAAGCAGCCATAGCTCAGCTCTGACTGCTATAATGAAATCTCTGGCGATTCAGCTCAGAAGTGGGGCTAAACCCAAGACAACACAGCATATGGGGCATGAAATGAAGTATCATCAGTGTCCCTGAGGGGGGAAAGAAGCAGAGTTTGAAACTCATAGGGTACAGAGGTGGTAGGAACTGATTTCTAAAATACTCTTAATTCCAGACAAAATGTTTCCCAGCTGTGAGCTGGTTAGGGAGATGTAGTATCGCAGACACATTCTAAAATGGCCAAAGCTCCGTATCTATGTAATCTTGTTTGTACTGTATGCAAGCTGCTACTTTTTTCTCCACCAATGCATGTGAACTAATTTTATTTAATAAGGTAAAAAGAGAGGTCCACCCCCACTATCTTCCTCCCCCTCACCGGCCTCAGCCGCATGCACACACACTCAAGTGATGGGATGCTTCTTTGAACCCTACTTCTTCAAATCAACTAATTCTCTCCGGTTCTTGAACGACTTTCCAACAGAATCAGCTAGGGACTGAGGTGGTAAAGTGAGCCCTACATTTTAGAGAAGGTGAGAGAACATCACTGTGCCTGGAAATGTCCCCAGAAGCTGCCTGCACTAGATCTCAGCACAGCCACGCACTCTGGGCCGGCAGGACAGCGGCTGTCATGGCCGTGACACTAGCCAGCCTCCTTTCCTGGGGCCTAATCTCCACCACATGACATCACTGGTTGGTCTGTAATTGTTTTAAGTGGACAGTTTCTTCCTGGATAACTACCGCAACATTATTAGGATTTAACATCAGACTTAATTATAGAAAAAGCCAAGAAGCGTAATCATGAATGGGGGAAGAGCCTGCTTGGTCTCTGTTTCGTTGCATATTTACGAGGATGAAGGGAAACGGTGAAGTGGTCCTCCTTTTCCCATTTTACGTACGTTACCTTTCCGGTAAGGAGTCTCACCACCAGACGGAAATAGGTCCCTTTCTGGCAGCCCCCCTGGGGTCCTGCCGGCTGGCTGCAGGAGTTGGGAGCCCAGTCCCGGGTATGGCGCCCAGGAAGGTGCTCGTGCTCACCTCGTATTCCTCCTTGAAGCCATAGCCCTCGGCACACTTCATCTGCGTGATGTGCTGGAGCAGGTCGGCCACCCGGATGGCGGGGTGAAGCTGCCCGGTCTGGTAGGGCACATCGGCCGGCTCTCGCTTCTTGTAAGTGTGCGACTGCACCAAGCTGCTGGTGTCGCTGGCCATCGTGTGGCTTTCGTCTAGGAAAAGAAGGCCACGGCGGGCATGAGGGAGGACCAGTGGGCTAAGTGGGGGTCCTGAGAATGCGCAGAAGCTGCCGCTGACATCCCCTCCACCTACGGCTCCAACAGTCCCCACAGTGGCTCAGCAAAAAAGAAAGGTTAGATGTTTAGAAATTTAAATGGGGTTGGCAATACTGATAGGAATGAGGCAGAAATCTTTGTTTTTACAAAGCAGTCCAAACGATATACTGCTTTTACAAAGCTAGTTGGTAGGAACCCTTTAGCCTTTGGGTGCTCAAGTTTATAGAAGTTTCGGTCTGAAACTTCACCAAGACCTGGCACAAAACCAGCCTTGTGTTCTTCAGAAGAGTCGTTAACTAGCTTATATGATGAAGTAAATAAACTCTGTACAAATGTTCTGTGAGCAAAATAAAAGTGCACAAAATGGGTTGGCTTATAAAGCTAGCAACGGAAATGTGGACTTGACACATGAAATCCAAAGACAGTGGAAACAGAAAATGGATGAGGAGTCACTTGCATGCTCCAGTGTCAGAAAGCTTGACAGAAGGTTGTGGACCAGCACATGACACATGGAATGTTCTACAAGAGCTAACATGCAGGCCGACACACAGCAGAACCAGCTGGCTTTGTCAGAATCTACAGATAAGACACATACTCCCATTCCCTCCACACCTTTCCATGGGCGAATGGGGGAACTTACCATTTATTGGCACTTTTAAGAAGGTACATATCAGGAGAAAAAGAGGAGGAGAAAAAGGAAACAGGGCATAAGCAATAGTACTGTGTGAATAATTACAGGTAGTTTTTATTCTGTGCTTTACTTTTATAGTTAAGTTTTCTATCTGTAGGTGATCAGAGGTCAAAGCCTCAATCCTCCTATCACCTTAGGATGGGGGTGTTTTATTTAAGCACTCAAAAACAAAAAGGAGGTTAAAATAGTATCATAATTGCTTTTCAGCCCCCATGAACTAAGTAATGACTAAGTAAGTCTTATTTGTATTCAACACATTTTCTCATTTAAATTTCTTGAACACGTCAACCAAATTGTACTATAAAACTAATGTCAAAATTTGGTCAAATAAGCCTAAAGAGGCTGTATTTTAATGGAAGACTCCTAGTACATTAGATTAATGAACTGCAGAAATTGTAGCTATTAAAAAATGTCTGATGCAGGAAGGTGTTATTAGATTAAGAGTTCCACGTGCTACAGGTTAGCTCATTATAATGCTGAATCCCTTTAGCTGTTTTGTGATTGAAGATATGTCTCATAAAATGTAATGCTAACTTCACTTAAAATGAGAATGTTAAATCAAAATTGATTTCAGGTATAATGAATTAAAACATATATACAAAAGGATATGTTCATTTTTTTAAAAAAATGACCAGATTGTTTATCAATAGGGAATTCAGCTAAGGGTATTCTTTTTTTTTTTTTTTTTAACTGGGAGATTCAGCTCCAGAGGAAATTTCGTTCAAGGGCACTCGGTTGGCTGGGCCTGGTTTTCAAACCTTAGTTCTATCTACATTGCAAAGCACCTGGGGATGCATGGTATGGAAGGTGGTACACAAGTGTGTAGCTATGTTGCTGTTGCTGAAATGGCACCTGGATCACTACAAGGTGGCTAAAGACACAAAGACAAAATAAAAAGGAGTGGTACGCTGATTTCATGATTTTGGTTTTCATTTGGATTTGCTTTGAAATTAGCAATTCAGATGTTCCCATTCTATTAGAACAGTCACAAATAAACCGGGACATTTTCGCATCAGATTTGCTTGCTGGCAACTGCCAAGCTCATAAAGTGGGATACAGGATCCCTGCTGAAGGACAGACTCTATGGAGCTTTTAGCTACTCCAGCAGGAAGTTCTGTTCTTTATATCAAAATAAATGGAACATTAATTAGTTTCCCCCCTGTGCCTCTCTCATTCTCTCCGTTTTGTACCTTTTGGGATGAACGTAATTAAACGCCCTCCATTGTGGACTGACCTTCTAAACTTCCCCTAAATGAATCATCTGGGCCTTTCTTGTGGAGACACCGCAGCCTGGTAGGGCTCTGGTCCTAGGGCTAGGCATTCTTGGAAGGTTTAATTCCCAGAGCGGCCAGCCCTGTTACCACCGTACTGATCACGCCCCGCTGCATTATGATCTCCACCTCATTACTAGTGTGCAGGACCTGTCTTAAAGCATTTAAACACTACCGAGGCCATCTAAGAAAGGAGAGCTATTATCGAGTACATAGATATCAAAGAGGGAATAGAAGGCTTCTCGTGCCATCTGTGATATGAAACTGGGTCACCCACACTATTAGAAATTCTTGATGCCACCAAAATTAGTGGTTAATCAGTTTGCTCTGACTTAAAAAGAATAATTACTGATAAAATATATCATTTGACATTGATTTCCTATATTGGTTTAAGAATTACCAACAATTTTTTCAATTAAAAATTACGCCTAGGAGGAAATCAGAAATAAAGCTTCTCACCAACAGTTCTGATGGTTTTTGGAGAACTGTGAATTAATTCTACCTACATTCTTTCATAGACTATCTTCAATTCTCAACAAACCAGCTGAAAAATCTAGAATTGAAATGAGTGCTATGTTTTTGAGGGGTGTGAGGTGTTCTATCTACTTATTAAGCAATATCAACATCTATCAAAATTTGTCTATCAATATCTATTTATCTACATCTATCTCCCTCCCCCCCCCTCATTTTTTTGGCAAGAAAAATGACATAAAGGCATACTAAAGCTCTATACATTAGGCTGGGCACCTTAGCACATAAGCATAAAAGGAGGAGATAATATAGGATTTAAGGGTGCTGAGCTCCAAGTCACAGCAAAACGTTCTTGTCTGTATAAATTGTTAATAGTGCTGTTCCCCAAAAGTGCCAGAGCAGATGTATGTATGTCCAGCTTATCATCTTCCCATGGTGTCAAGGGATCACTTCATTAATCCTTACTATGCAATATAGAGATTCACATCTGCACCAAACACCGTGGGAGGAACGGTTCCCAAGAACCACCATTTGCTGTGTTGGTACATATATAAGCCAGACATGATAACAGTTATTTGTCAATCTGGCTGACTTATTTTTCACAGATGTGCATCATTTTTGCTACTTGAATTGTCTGTTCAAGTGATTCCCTTTCGGTAAAGAAGCCTAACCAAGTTTAAAAGATGTCCTTAGTGTTTGTACTAACAAAGCAGTGACTGTAAAAAATGATATTTGTTTAATGAGCTTATCTTAATCCTGCTGTGCAATCTGAACATTTTCTTCCCTCTGACAGTGCATGTCTTAGCCCTCCCCACTCCAGCTCCCCCAAGGTCAGAACATCTACTAAAGGAGCTGCAGACTGAATGCCACAACACACAAAGAAATCACAAATCTTTGCCTATCAAGAGATTCTGCAAATGTCATCTGCATGTAGATTACTTTGTTCGGGTGCCTAAAATTAGCCTGTGCCCCTTACTTATGAAAAGAATAAAAAACCAGCCTTTTCCCCATATAGCTGGCATGAAAAGGGGGAGAGGGCTTTAGTGAGCTGTGTTCATTTTTGTGAACTCCAAAAATCTGGGTTTATGTCCATTCTTACACTTCTGTCTGAGTTCACTTGTAACTCAGGCAACAAACTTGCTCAAGCCCAGAAAATATCGTAAGAAAAACAAATCGCCCTATCTACAAAAATCATAACAACTTAGAGAAAAGAGAAGCACAGGGGGAAAAATTATGTTGCAAAGATATCAACCCTTGTAAAGAGAATTAGGAAGCAGAAGTCAAACAGCTGAGGATGGAACTTTTGCTACAATGAATTGGTATATACCTTGAAGTCGATTGTGTTGTGCTCCTTCTCGGTAAGGTTAGTAGTAGAAAGAGAACACAGCCGTGATACACTTGGGTTATTGATGCATCTCAAATGCAACAGCAGCTCATGCTTATTTGGTTATCAGCCAGGTAATGCCATTTCTCCAGAACCTTCTTACACTGGACAAATGGGATTTTTTTCGGCTCCCCATGGGGAACATTTTATATTTTCACTGCATTCTGCCCCACTGGGCTAACATTTTATTTCATTTCTAGTGACATCTGACACATAATAAACCATGTGATTATAAAGTGCCATCTTGTCACTTTGCTGCTGAGAACATCAGCTCCTTTGAAATTCTACTGTGTGACAGACATTTTGGAATGCTGGGGGTGCCCTGAATGGCTCTGAGAAGGGGGGCCCAGACTCTGCTGTGATCATTTTTCTGCATAACATTTGGCATAATTAGAAAAATGCTATTTTTGAAATTGAAGTTTTTAGAGCTTAGTGATAAGTGAAAATAATAAGAAGTGATTTTTACTTTTACGACTGTCACATTACCGAATTCAGCTCTTGGAAGTACACAGCCGAGTGATGACATACTGTGTTTTCCCTTGGGATCAAATCTGATTTTAAATTCTGAACACAGAAAGGGAAAATACTAGAGCCGGGCTCGCTCATTTGAATCTTTTGGTAGCATTTCCAACATACACCAGGCAAACCCTTCTTATCAATGGAGACTGTTTGGAGAGTCTTTTTATTATCTATGCCCTTCCCCCAGGCCACCCACAACCCCCTTGTCCTGCTTACAATCCCTGTGTCATACAGAACTCCAGCCTCCTAGAGAGTGGCCACTGACTTTCTAAATTACTCCTGCAGTAAACTGTGATAAAGGGAAATGTTCTCACCTAAAATTGCAGTTGGCACAAATGGGTCTGTCATACATCATAAGCAGGTCAATGCAGAGAAAGTAAAAAGAGAAAGAACAGTAAATGATTGATGAAAGGCCCCCCACTTTTCCCGCAGAAAGCCATAGAAAGCATCGGGTTACAACACATCAAACGTATCAAGCATCATGGACAGCAAAGTGAGAGCACAGATTGATTCTGATTGCTAAGGGTTATGAATGGATGGAACAACGGAAAAATCTGTTACCTGGGTAGTAAGAATTGGGCACCGATGTGCTCAGTGTATTCGTTTTCATTGTAAAGGACGAGGGTGAAGACACAGCTGTAAATGAGAGAAGGACTAGTCAGCAATGGCAGAGAGGCAGTACCTGAAAATACAACCCTCCGAAGTCACTCAGAAGGACACCGTGCTGGTAGAGACTTGACTGAAGAAACGCCAAACATCTACTGAAGTCTATGTGGTAAATACTGTCATTCCCCGCTGTCTCCAGGGAATCACTTGTACTTTAGGGGACAAACACCCTTTTATCACTTAAAAGATTTTCTTACTCTACAAATGAAGAAAAATCCTCATAACCTCTGCCGCCATTTTGAATCGAGAAATTCATTAGACTTCTATCTATTTTGACTTCTAGCCTTTGCTTGTAGAATTCTAGTATCATGCCAGCGTTTTTTTTTTTTTTTTTTTTTTTAATAACTAAGGGCATGAGGAGGTGTCTACACATGGATTTTGGAGAATTTTCTGAAAGTCAAGGTTTTCACAGTTTGCTAACTCCTCTTTTTCCTCCTATTTTGGATATTCTGAGAGTTTTCTATAAGGTTATGACCTGGTTTACGAAAAATAAAGGTGATGTTTCGTGTGCACTATATTTAAGGTGAAAGCTGCATGACTACATATTGTTCTATTAGTCTTTTCAGTCTTTTCAAAAATGCACATTTTTCAGTCCTCTGAAAGACTCAGGATTTAACTATTAGACCTTTTCTCCCTCTCTGTTATTGGGAGGGAAAGTCGATCCCATCCAATTAATCTGATTTCTTTGAAAGTGGGTACTTCCTTTTTTAAAAGTAGTTTGTGAACTGTCTCCAACATCTTAATTGATTAGTGCTTTAAAATCATTTTAATTTCATTCAAGTAATAAGGATAAATAATTTGAATGTGTTCAAGTTGGTTAAATATAAGTCTAAATCTTAACTTTCTGATGTAGTTATATGATTTATTTGATGCTGAAGTTCCAGATCAGGACACTAATACCCAATTACATCATTTTATTATGGGAAGAAGTACCAAATCCCTGTGGATATTGTATGTTATCTTTATTCTGACATGTTAATATATTTTAGCTCTCCTGGAGAAGTTCCTCTATGACAGTGTTTTTTTTAACCACTGTTTATTTTTTTTAAATGTAGAATTAATAAATGACACACCAAGAACCAGAACCCAGGCTGGTTGTCATTTATAAGATATTTTTCTAAAATAAAGAGGTATCATATTTATAATGCATGTTTATGGTAAACTGCCAGGAAAAAAGAGGATAATTGATGAAAGTAAGAACAAAAAACCTGAGTACTTATAAAATGTGCTAGGGTCAGCAAGAATAATGTCTATTACGTCCAGACATTTTTATGTCATTGGCAAAAGTGTGCAAAGCAGATACAAAATAGCTGTTTATTTTCACCCTTTAAAATATATTTTAAATACTTTTGTCTTTAGTATAAAAACGAAACCCATTCCTACTATACATATTTATTTTTCCCCTTTGTATAACATATTAAAAGAAGATGGTACAACTCCCATTTGATTTAGTAGGCAGATTATTCCCCATTCTCATAAATATGCTTGTGCTTATTTTTAAATTCTCCAATTTCATTTTTCTGTCTCATTTCTAAAAGCTACTCACCTCCCAGCCCTAAAAGACCTCAGACATACCCAGACTTGTAATAGGTTTGGGACTGGAAGCCTAGGGGTCTAATGAAGCCCTCTCCTGCACGTTTCCTTCCCCAGTAGTTCATAAAGTTACCGTCACGGTCACTCCAATGGTTGGGGAATGGACAGCACCTAGTCACTGCTCACAGAGTGGGAGGAAAATGGAAGGCCTAGCTGTGTTTCCTCTATCAGCTTTATTGACGGGAGGCATAAAATAATGGCTTGTGGCAGATGAGCCATGGAAGCTGATACTGATTTCTGCAGCAACCTCTTTGCCTGAGCATTTAT
Source organism: Phoca vitulina (assembly GCF_004348235.1). NCBI lineage: Eukaryota > Metazoa > Chordata > Mammalia > Carnivora > Phocidae > Phoca > Phoca vitulina. The sequence goes on along the minus strand of NW_022589727.1, from coordinate 28,651,990 downwards.
GGATTTCCACAGATACATTCACTTTTTAAGAAATAACTGCCAAATTAAATTTCCTGACCAGAGGCAAATATCTCCTGTTGTTCAAACTTCAAAAGCCCAGAAACTAGTCATCTGGGCAGGCAATTCCTAGTAAATTTATGCGTGAGGAATTTCACCATGAAATAGGACATTTAGAACATTAACGGGTTATCCTAGAAAGTGAGAGCACCTATCTGTGTGGCCCCTTTCATAATGACGTTGAAGAACTAACCACTACTACCAAGGTTCTAACCCTGTTGGTGATAGGCAGGACTATTCCCACCCCAGCCCACAACAGTGTATCGTAAATTGCTTTATTTTGGCCATTAAATGAATTATATATGTGTATGTATATATAAAATATTTGATACAAAAAAAGAGAAAATTCTATGAAAAAAGGATGTAGTTTGTGGGATACTGGAGTATACAGATTATGTCGTTTACACTGAAAATGATACCAAAGGGCAAAAAGCAATGACCAAGGATGAAGAGAGCCACCCTCCCCACTGGGGTGACAGCCGACAGAGATGTCTGCTAAACTCCTGCTCCACTGGGCCAGGTGTGCATATAGATGAATGAATGTAGTGCCTCTAAGTAGGAAGAGTGGGCAACTGTAGCTACCATAAATAGAAAACAGTCTGCGGTGAAGCTCTGGGGAGCCCCGCTGAATGCAGAAGGGCAAAGTGTGGGAGAGGTGGACACTGACCACGTAGTGACTAGAGAGAGGGTGGGCAGATGGGATGCCTGGGGGCTGTAGCAAAAGAACAGGCCGAACAGGTGGTCCGGACATGGCACACACTGTCCACGTTGGTATCAGCCCTCTCATCCAACCCCCGAGACCTGATTTCTGTGCTTCTCAGTCATGGTTCCGGACTTTCTGCATTTTTATTAGTGTTGGTGATAGCTGCACATTTTTTCCATCCTCTTGCTGTCCAACATGCTAATTATGCAGCCAGTGTCAGTGTCAGTCTATGGGCATGGATTTCACACAGTAAAGAAACCTCTGCCCTTGAACCCAGCATGGCCATGAACCACAGAATCAGGCATCCACGAGGGATTTACTTCTGGTCTCTGACAGGATCACCAGGGACACCACAACAGCTCCTTTTGTTCTTCACATACTCAATTGAATTGTTAGCTTTCTAAAATAATGCCTTGTACCTGGATCACAGGTGGCAGTCTGGGAGGGCATGAGCTGAAGCTTGGTTTACCCACCTGGTGTGAGATGTGAGACTTGCGAAGTGGAAATATAGTTTAACTTATTAATTGCCATCAATAGCCCTATAATAAAGGCAGAACCTGTCAGCTAAACAAATAAACAATTAACTTGTTACTGCCATTTTGTGAGCTGTTTAGAACAGGCTTCCCTGTGTAATTCCACAACTGGCTAGCTTACAAACAGGATCTCGACTGCAAAAAGGGTGATGAGAAGCAGGTGTCTTCCTCTTCAAGAAGAGAAAAGCCTTCATGTCAACACTAAGGCTTCACAGAAACTTACTTGTGGCTTCCTGCACTCCCTGGTCTGGCCCTATCATCTCTGCTATATCCTCCTCTCCTATGCAACCCATGGCACAAAGAGTTTTCAGAATTGCTGAAAGGGATGGAGAAACCAATAGGGCATAAGAATTCTTCAGGGAGTTTTTGTTTTTTATGCCCCAGTCCTATCCAGCATCCTGGAAAACCAGAGAAATGTACTAGAAGGTAAGACATGTGTGCACTTACATCTCCCGTTCAGATTGTGTGTGTCCATGAATGAGAACGCCTCGTCGCAGTTGGTGCCTTGCTCAGCATAGCTCTTGTCCATTGAGTTCACCATCACGGTCATCTCCTGCCGTGTGCTGCTCATTGTCTCCTTCCGCTTCTTGGCTAGTTTCCTTAGGACAAAGAGTTCATTATATAGACATGCATGAGAATGGAAAATGGGGCTTTGGCATGTGTACTTAGTAACGATCAGGAATAACTTCTATTGAATTACTTGTATTCATCCCTAACATCTATTGATGGTGCCTTCTTGATGTCAGGTTCTCTGCCAGCTGCAGAGACAAAGAGATGAAAAATACCCACGGTCCATCCTCAAAAACCTAGTGATATTAGGAACACACAGCCTACAATATTACTTTCTGTTTCTCCTACTACATGTTAAATTAAAATGACCACTGGCCGTAGTACAATGTGTTCATAATCTATTTACTGATAAGCTTCTAGAGTTACTAACTTTTTACTAAATTATTTTCTATATTCAGTGGCAGAGAGTAGATGCCCTGGTAAAAAACTGCCAAACAAAACTGAAAGAATCCAAGGATGAATCTACGAGGCATATTATTGAACTAAAACACAAAAATAGGCAAGAAGGGAAGAAAGCAATATCATTGGAGGATGTGCAGAAAGGTTGCTGGCCATGACATTCAGCCTGACTAGGGTAAGAGGGGCTCACACCTCAGGTGCACAGGAGGGCATATCCCGACTTCTCAGGGAGCTGTGACGGGACTTAATTCCACATGACCCCAGATTAGGTCCTCACCTAGGCTGGTCAGCAGAGCAGAAGGTAAAGAAATTTCAAGTTGCTGGCTTCCCTTGGACAGTTTAGCAGAGGGGTAAGCCCCCATGTCCCCTCCCTCCGTGGAAGAGAATGCAAAAAGGCCAAGGAAGGTAGAGAGATTTCCAATTCTTTTGGAGATACGGTTTAACTCTGGCCTCTGAGTCCTGCTCCCTGACCACTCAAAACTCATAATCTCAAGTTACAAATACCTGGACAAAGCCATAAAAATGTAAAAGACCTGACATACAAATAAACAGATAAAGCAAAAATTTTCAGCTTTTACTACCGGAGGTTGTTTTATGTACCTGGGACAGCCAAGAATAAAATGAGAGATGCTTAAGGAAAAGGTATAAAGTGAGAAGGTTTAAGACTATTGCACCATAATACCAAAGATATTATGTCCTAAAATATTCTAATTCTGCCTAAGTACCCGGCAGCATTTACAAAAGAAGATGGCAGCTCTTTCTAGTAAATCATCTTGACTCTGATTGACCTAGGACACAGCAGAATTTAAAATGAGCCACATAATCAAAATCACGCCCATATTAGGTGATTGCTAATGCAATGTAAGACATTGACAACATTAGACCATATGGATAATCTTTATTGTCATTTCCAAATGCCACATAATCCAAATGCTTTCTTGCCTGTAGTTATAATAATCTTTTAATTTCATACTTTGAAGGCAGAAGGGTTTCATTAATAAGTTGCCCTTTTTACTACTCAAAGTTGTTAAAAAAAAGATACATTTTAAATAGAAAGATGAAAATCATCTATAACTTCTAGGACAGCGTTAAAGTTGTACAGATTTTTAAAAAGCAACCAAGAGTGGCTTCTTTGGGAGCTGGCATTCTTCTCCTGCCAGCGTGCAGACCATGATGATCTTCGCAAAAGCCCCCCCTTTTCCCCCCAGCAAGCCATGCTGGTCTGAGCTTGGATGCTCTCAACAGGTGTTCTGGACAGAGGCAGCCACCAGGCTTGGGCTCCATAGCTGCGGTTACAATAACACATTTACTCTCCACTTCTGAATCTGCCAGCTCGTTGGAAAAGCATTCTTCAGCCAGGTCTCCCCAGGAACACTGAAGTGGAGGACTGAGATAATTAGCTCCATAATTCGGGCAAAAAGTCCCCTTTCTGCTGGAATTTCTTTGACTTGCTTTGGACTGATTTTTGCAGATGTCTGCCTCCATATTCTCTTTTGTTCTGCCCAAGAAGAAGGGCTTCGTCAAGTTCACCAGACTTCCCTCTTTGTCTTTTCTTGCTTGTGTTCTAATCTAATCCTTACAGGTTAGAGATGACAGTGAATGTGCTCCTGGTGGTGGGGGTGGGGGGTGGGGGGTGGGTGGAGGGGGATGGGGGATGTGTGCACCCATAAAAGCTAAGCTTGTACTGGAAAAGCTCTATCTCCTTTCTAATCCTCCATCTGTGTGAACTAATGTCAGTGATGTCAAGCTACACACTTCGTTGCTGATCATTTTTAAGCACAAAAGAAGCCCATTAAGGACCCATGAGAGCCTGCTCAAATTAGAGGTCCTGTCAGAGACCCACAGCTTTAAGCTTATATTAAGCACATACTCTGTTCATGAATATTCTTCAAAACGTGGCTCACAATGTCCTCAAGCTCCAGCAGATGGATCTCCCCTGGAGGTCCCAGACACTATAAATTTCAGGAAAAAATAGAAATCCAGATTTTATGTGGACTCCTTTAATTTTTAAGTGTTGTCAAATAATTCAAATTCAAAAAATTAAAACACGATGTGGCCCCAAAAAAAGCATGTTTGTGGTACTTCTGCTCTCCATTAATGTAACAGCACTTAGATACTTAATTGTATTGGAATGGAAGGGAGTGGAAATTAACATACAGTGCCCAACAGATAGTGACAGTACTCTATAAGTGTTATCTCATATAATCCTAGTAATCTTGTAAAAGCCCTTCTTACTTCCTAATTTACAGATGAGGGAAACGGGCCTCAGAGAAGTAAGGTGACTTGTCCAAATGGTAGAGCTGAGACGGCACTCCAGATCTCTTGACCCCAAAGACACTCATTCTAGAACAGTGTGTTATTTCTAGTTAAGTTTCATTACATTACGTTTCCTTACAAGTTACCTTACAATTACCACCAAGTTGTATGAAAACTCTATCTTCCCGTAACTAAATATTATGCTTTGAAAAAGCAAGAGTAACTTACTAGCACCTAGCCAATTACACAAAGAGACGGTATTCAATATGCTTGTTAATTGAATTAATCTTTATCATACCACAGTGTTGTTAAGGAGAGTTTTTCTACAACCTACTTATCAAAAGTAGCTGGCTTGGTTATGGAGGTTTTGAGTCATTGCTTGGGGTTTTCATTTGTTCTCATACACAGCTAAATGCTGTAGTCCATAATTACAGAGGGCTGAAGAATGCTGGATTTAGAACTGAGGCTTCGGAATGACTGTGGATAAATGGAAGTTTTCACTTTCTCTTTTTTCTATTTCTCTTTTAAGCTTTGTGTTTCAGATCTGTATTTTTTTAAATGAAAACTTAAAACTTTGTGAACATAATGAAATAAAGTGTTTTGTGCAGGAAAACCCCTAAAGTGAAGGGAATTCTCTTTGCAATCTTATCTAAAGATGTAAGGAAATTTATTTTCCATTTTGATTTTTAACAAATTGTTTGCCTAAAGTATTTCAATCTCCAATCTCCAAATTAAGACTGCATGAATCTCAAAGACCCTTAATAATAATAGTAATGATGATAATATGTAAAAATGGATCATAAAAAATTGAAGAGAAGACTTCTGGTTTACAGTCTAACATGTAAAGAGCTTGGAAGTTATCACTCTGTTCTGACAAGTAAAAAGCTGAACAAACTGAAACTTGGCAACTCTCCTTAGCTTTGTCAGATAATTGAGGTCACTGAGGTCACAGGACAAACTACTGCTCCCCAAACCATAGACACAAACAGGTGAATACAAAGAATCATGACCCACCAGAGCAGAAGCCCATGAGCAGAAAGCTCTGGGAGAACCAGCACAAGACTAGGAAAACCTAAGCTGTAATTGATCAGTGACTGGAGGCTCAGGAGGACAAGTCTGGGACTTCAAAACTCTAAGGGGCATCCAGTCTTAAAGGATCCCCCACACTTTTTTGAGTTTTATCCCCAAGAGCCCTACCAGGTCTAGAAAGTAAAGATTGGAGAAAAAACAAAACAAAACCCTTCAGCTTCCAACAGAAGGAGGCGGAAAGCAGCCATTTTGAAATACACCCAGAGCAGAGCATTTCTGTGCTTCTTGAAAGGACAGGCCCTCAAGAGAAAGTATTACTAGAGCCTAACCTGCTGGGGTTTTATCAAAGCCAAACGATCTAGGCGAAGAGACATACTCAACTCCAGCTCCCTCCAGCCATCCTGTCCCACTTAGTGGTGGGTTACTGAGAAGCACTGGTGAAGGTCACAGCCCAGGGGCACAAATTCACTATAAGACTAAGACCTAATCATAGATCTAGAGAATGCCTTTCCTTCTCCAATACCTACTATCACATTATAAAAGACCTATTCACAGATGTTCCTTTTATTCAGTACACCAAGTCTGGATGTCAATAAAAAATTACAAGGCATATTAAAAGGCAAAAAACACAGAAGAGACAGAGCAAGCATTGGAATAAGAGTCAGATGGCAGGAATGTTGGAATTATCAGACTGGGAATTTAAAATAACTATGATTAATATGCCAAGGGCTCTAATGGAAAGAGTAGACAATATGCCAGAACAGATGATAACATAAGCAAAGATGGGGATTCTAAGTAAAAAAAAAAAAAAAAAAGAAAAATCAAAAGAAATGCTAGAGATCAAAAAAGCTGTTAATAAAAATGAAGAATGCATTTGATGCGCTCATTAGGAGAGTAGACATGGCTGAGGAAAGAATCTCTGAGCTGAAAGCTAAGACAATAGAAATTTCTAAAACTGAACAGCAAAGGTAAAAAAAGACTGCAAAAAGAGAGAATATCCCCAAACTGTGGAACAACTACAAAGGTGTAATATACATGTAGTGAGAAACCAGAATAAGAAGAAAGGAATAGAAACAATATTTGAAGCAATAGTGATGGAGAATTTCCCGCAAATTATGTCAGACACCAAAACAGATCTCAACAGCTTTGAGTATACCAAGAAGGATAAACACCAACAAATCTACACCTAAGCATATCTATTCAAACTGAAAAAAGTCAAAGATAGAGAAAAATACTTGAAAGAAGCCATGGCCGGGGGGCGTGGGGAGACACCTTACTCATACAAGAGCAAAAATAAGAATTGTATCTAATTTCTCCTCAGAAATCAGGCAAGGAAGAAGATAGTGGAGTGACATATTTAAAATGTTGAGAGAGAGAAAAAATAACCTAGAATTCTGTACCCTGTGAAGTATGAAGGAAAAGCAAAGATTTTCTCAGACAAAAATTGAGGGAATTTATTGCCAGTAGTCTGCCTTGCAAGAATTTTTAAATGGAGTTCTTCAGTAAGAAGTAAAATAATATAGATCAGAAACTCAGATCAACATAAAAAAGGGAAGAGGACTAGAGAAGGAATAAAGGAAAGTAAAATAAAAACTTTTATTTTTCTTATTCTTAATTGATCTAGTAAATAACAGCTTGTTCAACTTAATAATAGCAACAATATAGCTGATGATAGTTTATGTGTAAGTGAAATGAATGATACCAATGATACAAAGGATAGGAGAGAGGAATGAGGAATCCTTTATTATTATAAAGTACTTACACTATCTGTGTTGCAGTATAATGTCATGTGAAAGTGGAGTTGGATTGGTTGTAAATGTATATTGCTAATTCTAGGGTAACACTAAAAAGAGTTAAAAAAAAACTAAGAAAGGAAAGAAAATGGAAAAATATAAAATGCTCAATTAAAACTACTAAGGCAGAAAAAGATTGAAAAACAAAAATAGGAACAAAGAAGAAGGGCAATGAATAGAAAACAGTAACAAATATAGTAGAAAATAATTCAACAATATCAATAATCACTTTATGTGTTAATGGTCTCAACATTAATTAAAAGACAGAAATTGTCAGAGTGGATCACAAAACAAGACCCAAATAATATGTTGTCTATAAGAAATCCACTTTAAAAATGAAGATACATATAAATTAAAAGTAAAGGGATGGAGAAAGTCATATTATTATTGATCAAAAGAAAGCAGGAATTACATTAATTTCAGACAGAGGAATGTCAGAGCAAGGAAGGTTATGGGAAGTAAAGAAGGGCATTACATAATGATAAAGGGGTCACTTATCCAAGAAGACCTAATCCTTAATGTGCCTAACAACAGAGCATCAACTCATGTGAGGCAAAAACTGACAGACTGCAAAGAGATATAGACGAATCCGCTATCATAGTTGGAGACTTCACCACCCCTCTATCAGAAATGGACAGATCCACAAGGCAGAAAATCAGTAAGGACATAGTTGAACTCAATAGCATCATCAATCAACTTGATATAACTGACAGCTATTGAATACTTCAGTTGACAATATTAGAATACACATTCTTCTCAAGTTCACAGAGAACATTCACAAAGATAGAACATGGTCTGGGTCATGAAACACACCTTAATAAATTCACAAGAACAGAAATCATGCAATGTATGCTCTCAGACCACAGTGGAACTAAATTAAGAATCAGTATGAGAAGACAGCTGGACAATCCCAACAATGCACAGAAATTAAAGAACACTCTTCTTAACACATGGGTCAAAGAAGAAACCTTAGGAGAAATTTTAAAAGTATTTTAAACTACATGAAAATGAAAACACAACTTATCAAAATTTGTAGAAGGCAGCAAAAGCAGTGATTAGACAGAAATTTCTGGCATTGAATGCAAATACTAGAAAGGAATAAAGATCTAAATCCAAATATACAAAGAACTCTTAAAAGTCAACAACAAGAAAACAACCTAATTAAAAAGTCAGCAAAAGACCTTAACAGACACCTCACCAAAGAAGCCTTACAGATGACAAGTATATGAAAAGATGCTCCACATCATATGTCATCAGGGAGCTGCAAATTAAAATAACAAGATATCATTATGAACCTATTCGAATGGCCAAAATCCACAACATTGACAACACCAAATGCTGATGAGGATGTGGAGCAACAGGAACTCTCATACATTGCTGGTGGGAATGCAAATTGGTACAGCCACTTTGGAAGGTATTTTGGCAGTTTCAAACAAAACTAAACATACTCTTAGCATATGATACAGCAATCACACTTCTTGGTATTTACTCAAAAGAGTTGAAAACTTATATCCACAGAAAAACCTGCATACAGGTGTTTATAGCAGCTTTATTCATAAATGCCCCAACTTGGCTGCAACCAAAATGACTTTCAGTAGGTGAATGGATAAATATATACTGTGGCACATCCAGACAATGGAATGTTATTCATCCCTAAAAAGAAATGAGCTATCAAGCAATGAAAAGACATGGAGGAAAAAATGCACATCACTAAGTGAAAGAAGTCAATCTGGAAAGGCCACATATTGTCTCATTCCAACTATCTGCCATTCTGGAAAAGGCAAAGCTGTGGAGTCAATAAAAAGATCAGTGTTTGTCAGGTGGGGAAAGAGCCATGACTAAGCAGAGCACAGAGAATTTTGAGGTCAGTGAAACTATTCCATATGATGCTGTTAGAGTGGATACATGTCATTGTACAGTTGTTAAAAACTACAGCATGACACTGCCAAGAGTGAACCCTAATGTAAGCTATGCACTTGGAGTAATAATGACATGTCAGTGTAGGTTTACCAGTTGTCACAAGTGTACCACTCTAGTGCTGGGTGTTGAGAGTGGAGGAGGTGGTGTGTGTGTGCGGCAGAAGGTATATGGGAAGTCTCTGCCCTGACTGCTCAATTTTGCTGTAAACCTAAAACTGTTCTAAAAATAAAGAAAAATTACAATAATGCCTGGAATAGAATTAGAGGGAGAAAAAAAATGTTACAGCCCTAAATTTCCAAACTTGAATAAAGGTGGGGAAGAAGAGAAATGTGAGATGGATTCAAATTAAAAGAATGGTCCTTCATGCTCATTATATTCCATTACTTCTCTTATATTTCCTGGCATAAAAATAAGAAAAAAAATGCAATGGGGGTGAGAGAAATGGGAGAAAAATTTTTGGCAAGTAATTCAGTATGTGACAGTATGAATCAGGACCGGTAAAGAAAGCAAGGTGAAGAATGAACTCTTGAGCTATGTGTCCTTCAGAATGGCTGCCAGTCAGGATCCAAGTGCAGCATGGTTGCAAAGGAAGCAGAAGTAACTCTTCCTCTTATCTCCGCTCTGAAACTAAACTGACTGGAAATTGTGAGAGGATCACGATGGAAGGGCATGTTGTCACAGATACCCAGCAAACTCAAGGGGAAGGAATCCAAGGCTCAACCTCAATATGGACCCTAGTCACTCTGTTTATTGCGACTCACCAAAAAGCATGGCTTCACCAAAAAGCATGGCTGCCACCTTTCCCACTCCTATTAGAGACTCTGCCATGTTGGGTTATATCAACAAAGATCGTGACTGAGAAATGACTTAGTGGCACTCACCTGAAGATCAGTTGTTGGCTATAGAAAAGATGTCTTCATTTTTTAAACTATTTGTCATCTAAAAGTCTACTGGGATGGGGGCGCCTGGGTGGCTCAGTCGTTAAGCGTCTACCTTCGGCTCAGGTCATGATCCCAGGGTCCTGGGATCGAGTCCCGCATCAGGCTCCCTCCTCAGGGGGAAGCCTGCTCTCCCTCTCCCACTCCCCCCACTTGTGTTCCCTCTCTCGCTGTGTCTCTCTGTCAAATAAATAAATAAAATCTTAAAAAAAAAAAAAAGTCTATTGGGATGGCAAAACTTGAGGATTTTCAAATTGCATATAGACGTAAGAATGAAGAGGCAAATGGCTTTCTGGTCCTGGCTTCTACAATTAAGCGTGTGCTCTGACTTAATTAAGGACTGGGGTGGAGGCTGGAACCAAGAAGAAGTATTTAATTTTTCTCACAGTAGGGATGAAATAGATATTGGCTGAGTCAAAGAATGCATACATTATACCAAATTGCTAAGATCCAGCTGAATAAACCTAAGCAAATAAGGGGCTGTCTCCTTAAAGATGGATCTGTGAGAGTTACCAGATAATGTTTTTAAAGGTAAAATTTTAAGGGAAAAAACAACAATGGTCTGACATTTAATTATTTCAGTTCAAAAGAAGTAGCACTACAAACAAAAACAATGAGGACAACAACTTATGTAGAACTTCAGATAAGCCAGGAACTCTATGTTCATTAACTCTCTTAGTTCGTACAACAGCCCAGTGAGGAAATTACTATTATCATTCCTATCTTAGGGAGAGGTAAACTGAGGCACAGTGGCATTAAATTGCCCAAAGTCACAAGGCTAGAGAACTCTAGACATGTGGCATTGTTTTCCTATGTTGAGATAAAATCATCTCCATGAGAGTGTCATTGGCATCATGGACCAAAATTTATCCATTGCTTAAATCTGGATGCTGAAAATAAAGGCTATTTACTTTGCCAGGTGGGACTTTATAGTTGTTGACTGAGTCAAGAGTGTTCTTCTAATATCACTGCTAACTGTATCATCATCTAAGAAATGTACTCAATCTGTCTCTTATAGACACAGTACTGTAAAGCACACTCATTGCCTATCCTGCCGCCTTCTGGTTTTCATTGACTAGTAAACATTGACGAGTAAACATGGCATGTGTTTATCACAAAGAATACAGTTTCATGTTAAGATGAGTTAAGATTTTGCTCTTTGTTGGGTCTCTTTCAGAATTTACCTCTTGACTGTATGATGAGATGAAATGACCAGCTGATGTGGCTAAAGGAAGACTTGTCTGACACACTCATCTTTCTACCCTGCGACTGAGAAGTGGAGACGAATTGTACGAACACATCACTTTAGGCTACAGCTTTATTTCGGGTGGCCTAGTGGTGAAGATGCCCGGGAATGCCTCATGGCAGGTCAGGGCATCTGCAAAGGAACACATGCCAGGAAGAGAAGTGAAAAACAATGTCCCTCTCTTAGACAGGTAGCTGTCAGGATCTCTCTCTCTCTCTCTCTCACACATACACACACAGACACGTGCACACGCACGTGCATACGTGCACACACACGGGCATAACCATGTGTATTTCATGTTGAAGAGGTTCAAAGAACAGAGTTCTATCACACAAACGTAATAAAAATTAGCCTTTCTCTCCCAAACTTAGACGCTAAAAATGAAATAATTGGAAAAGATGGGACTTCCTTCTAAAAGTAAGTTGAAATTACACGAATTACATTTCTCGTGGCTTTAAACACTCAGCCAACTCATGGATGTCGATGTTTTACCTTTTTCTAAGTGGTAAAAAGGAACAAAAAAACCCCACAACTTTGAAAAAATAATTTGAATTTAACATTATTCCTATAACAACCTTGGAGGAAAAGGTCAATCCTGAAATGCACTAGGTTATCACACCCCCCTCATTTTTACCTATCTGCTCAGGCACCTTCCCCACTTCCCTAGGTTTTCTTTCCACCAAAGAGAAATTCCTTGTGAGGCCCTAAGGCCCCCACGTGCCCCCACTTCGTTCCATATTTGGCTCGTGTGCCTGGAAGGTGAGAGCTCCTGTTTTGTAATCATTTGACTTGTGTTTTAAGCTGAATTGCTCTGAACACATGCTGCCCAAGGACCAACACACACACACATACATTCTGTTCTCCAAAATCCACCTGCAGATAGTGCTCTCCCAACAAACCCATCCTCCTCTTGGGAGTAACTCACAGCTCCTACGAGCACGTAAGGTAATTTCCCAAACCAGCACAAGATTTTTAAACATTAAAAAAAATCAGCAATAAAAATAATAGATGCAGTATGTCATCTTTAGTAATATTTTGTTTAGTTTTATTCCTCATATCAGGGCAATATGGATCCAGAGGGATTGGAACCAGCCATGGCATAGAAAATATGAAACAGGTACAATCCACAATAGAGCAAAATGGGAATAAAGTGACATTAGTGACGGTGGGTCTCCACTCATAGCCAGCTTATGTTGCTGAATTCCATGTGTGCACATTATCTTGAAATTTAATGGTTCCAAAAATGTCACTCTGCAGCAAGACTAAATTGGTGTACTGTTGATCCTCTATCAGACTATAAATACAAGTGAGAAAGGATTTTTTAATGCATGTCATTGGAATGGTACCTCCAGTTGCTTCTTGATAAAGTTTGTTAAGTTCACTGAAAAACTGGAATGTCTAACAAAAACAGTAAGCCATTGGTATCTGCACATAGGGAAAGTGGAGACCATTGAAAAAGAAAACTCCATGTTCTAATTTAAGTGGTGATATCATCATAAAGTCCAGATAACCCTTTGGATATGCAGAACTAAGTATGCAAGAAGCTCATACACGCATAGGATGAAATTTTTGAACAAAATCATTCTATTCCAAGTTTAAAATATAGCTGCTGGTTAATTTATTGAGGAGCAAATACAACCTATTTCTTTAGGACCTCTAGCAACCGTCATGGAACACAGCAACTAAAAGAGATTACGCCAGAAGCACTAGCTTTAACCCAAAAAGGGATGTCTCCCTGTGCATGGATCCAGGGGTCATTCACTAGGCAGAACGACCCCTTGAAGATGTCTACCTCCTAATCTTGGAACCTATGAATATGTGTTATACTACATGGCAAAAGAGAATTAAGGTTGCAGATGAAATTGAGGTTGCTAATTAGCTAACTGTAAGAGAAGGAAACTATCCTAAATGATCCAGGTGGCCTGAGGAATCATGGGACATCTTAAGTAACAGAACAGTAGGTCAAAGAGATGTGGTGTGAGAGGGACTCAACCTACCCATGCCGGCTTTGAAGGAAGGGGTCACAAGCCAAATAACTGAGTGGTCTCTAGAAGCTGAAAAAGAGAAGGAAAAAGATTCTCCCCTAGAGTCTCCAGAGGGGAATGCAGTCATGCTAACACCTTGATTTGAGGCCAGGGAGATGCATCAGACTTCTACCTTGCAGAACTGAGAGATAATAACTTGCCACCAAGCTTGTAGTGATTTGTTACAGCAGTAATAGGAGAATGATACAACTGCATTTAATCAGTGTCCAGAATTTTATTATAAATATTATCAAATTATTAAATATTTAATATTGCAGGCATTTTTGTGGTCATTTGACTGACCATTTGGCTTTTCTAAAACATGTATTTACTAAACATTCTTCCCAACCCAGGCCTACAGTTTCTTATTAATTTATCCTAAATCATGGTCATTTTATTGTCAAAAATATTCCTTCCTCCATGGAAAAATATAAAAATCACACTTACAAAATATTTACCTCTGATTCTGAATTTGTAAGTTTCTCCTTTTTATAGATAAAGGCAAAGCAAAATAGATTTATTTTAGTATTTTGGTACAAAGGTAGTACAAAGTTCTTACTTGTTAATAGAAATATGAAATGCAAATAATTTGGTCTTCATGTGCTGTGTGTGTGTGTGTGTGGTGTGTAGGGGGATAATGGGAAACAAAGGGTTTTTTTTCAAAATTAAAATGAAATCTCAAAAGTATCACCAAAGTTGTTCTAAGTTAGCATTTTTAACAAACTGTGTTTTCCCACATACTCACCAATCCTTGATATCAGTTACAAAAATGTTTGCTAATCTGATGGGTAAAAAAAACGGCATCTCACATTGTGCAGATTTAATATACCTGATTATGTGTGAGGCTCGTTATCTTTTCAAACGTTACTTAGCTATATATACATTGCTAGTCTATAAATTGCCTATGTATATTTTATATCCATTTTTCTATTTGGGTTGCCTTTTCTTATTGATGTCCAGATTTTTTTTTTAAAGATCTATTTATTTATTTATTTATTTATTTGAGAGACAGAGAGAGAGCAAGTGAGCACAGGGTGGGAGAGGCAGAGGGAGAGGGAGAGAGAGAGAGATTCTCTCCAGCAGACTCCCTGCTGAGTGCGGAGCCTGATGCAGGGCTTGATCCCATGACCTTGAGATCATGACCTGAGCCAATACCAAAAGTCTGACGTTTAACCAACTGAGCCACCTGGCGCCCTAATGTCCGGATATTTTTTATATTTAGGCTACTGGTAAGTACTTTGACATATAAATATTAAAAATATTTTCTTCAAATCTATGGCTTGTTTTTAAATTTTGTTTATGCTGTTTTTTGGTTTACAGAAGTTTATAATTTTGATATATTCAAATGTATCAATTATGTCTACTATTGTTTTGAGGCATTCTCTGAGGTCATAAAAATATTCTCCTATATTTTATTATATGCTAATGACCTTTTTCTTCCTAGTGACAAAGACAAAGGGGATGAGTTAGATGTTGGCTTGTCAGATATGGCAGAAAGATAAGCTGACAACAGGGCTAACGATGGTGGTGAAGGCAGTTGACATGGGTCTAGAAGCAATGGCTGTCTTGATTCAGTGATCACCCTTTGCAGCCAGATTGTTGGAAATGCCATTTCCCACTAAAAGAAACCAGGGTTTCTTGAAGAAATGGCTGATTCCAGTCATGGGGAAGACAGTGTAAAAAATGCATTGAGAACATCCAGTCATGCCAGGAAACAGGGAAGCTCTCAAAGATTTCTGGAGTGATCTCAAAAAAACACAAGAGACACCTGGAAGGGGCTCCTATTGGCCAAAGATCAGATACTTTGAACATCCAAACACGAATTACTGTAAAATATTCAAAAATATCAAACATGTTAAAATCCCTGAGTCCACAGCAATACTGTCGGCCAATGTATAAAGTTGTTATGGCATCAATTCATTCTGAAACTGGAAAATAATGGGAAGAAATCAAACATTTATCTCGAGTTCCTATATGAACTATATTTCAGGGTAACCAAACAGTTAAGTAGAGAATGGCACTTAATAAATACAGACAGAATGATAGAATTAGGATGTCACCATTCTGAAACCCCTAATAAAATAATAGATCTAGGCAATCATTATCAGTAGCTTAAAAAACCATTAAGTGACAGGCTGATGTGGAACTTTATAATGGATGGATCGGGTTGGCAAAACCACCACCCCCCAATCAATCTGAGTATCATGTATTTCTTGATGCTGAGTACAAAGCATCACCTATAAACAATTCTTAACAAAACAAGAAACCTGAATCTAATGAAGCCTCTAGTTCTTGCCCCAGTTCATAGGAAACACAGATAATTAAAGGACATATTAAATGACACTACAAGAATACATCAGCCAAGTTCACAATGTGGGAAATTCTATAGGATGAATGGTTTACTCAACAAATAAGGGAGGGTATAACATATTAGTCTATGTTCTGAATAAGGACTCATATAGGAAAAATTAGGTGACCAGAACAAAGTCCAGGTCTCCATTATTTTAATTCATTGTTTCTAACACAGTCTGACCAAGACCTTTAGCTTGACAAGCTCATAGTCAGGACTAATTTTCATACAGGCAATTTGGTTTTCTCATGTTTTGATGGAAATTCGTAGAACTATGAATTGAGATGCACGTGCCCTATGAAGCCAGTGAACCGACTGTTCCAAATGCAGAGTTCAAAAAGTAACAATAAGGCCTGATTTTTGAAAACAAAAAAATAGTTTTTCTTTTAATTGAGCATTTCACCCTGAAAGGGGCGTCTCCTTTTCCTCATCGACTGTCTTTCCCCTTTTCTTATGATTGAACAGTCACACGATTTAAATAAAAAGAGAGAAACTGAGCCTACTCAGGTGATAGCTGTGTGATTCTTAGCAGCAAATAACACAGACATGAAAGACATTTCCTGCAATGTATAACAGACTTTCAAATTATCTTTCTCTAACTAATTAGCATTTTAGAAAAATTGGATTTAATCATTAAAGAAGCCATCTGCTTATCTGGGAGCTGTCTGGTGAATAGGGCTGGCAACTTTCAGGGGATATATACCCAGCAGGTACTGCATTTTCTTTTGATTTCTGAAGCAAAGAGAAAAACTCTACCATCCCCTTTTGCACCCCCAACTAATTCAAACATAATGACCTGTCTGCGTCATGCTATAGTGCTCTTCACTCACATCAGACATTGAAGGTATTTGAAAGCTTCTCTCACACATACTATATATACAGAGAAGAGATTTGTGACTTTGTTTAATTTATAAAACAACTGCTTTTCCCCCCCCCCTGTACTGAATGGCATGACAGCAGACATATACTGACATTTGACATTTGATGTAAGTCCCAATTGTATGAGGTGTTGTCTTGAGCAGTTTGAATAGTTAAGACTCCTGGGGGTGGGGGAAACAGCAAAGATGAGCCCATCACATGCAGATTTCATTTTCAATCATGTCACTTTGGATTGCTGGGTGGCCGTGCAAGGCCATGTTCTGTGAAGGGTCTCCTCGCTGAGTCAAGGAGAATCCTCAGTAAGTCATTCTGCCAATGACTCTTAGAACTAAAAACATTATGTGAAAAATATCTGTAATATATGAGGCCCATATATTAAAATTAATAGAGTTGTAAACCTCTTGCTAAACTATCCATTGGAAAGTTGGTTGGATTTCTATCCAGCAACTCTGGGCCACCGATCTGAAGCGCTGTTAACATTTCATTCTGACAAGATACAATAATTAATACGTACAATTGCTATTATATGGCTATACATTTCCGAGCTTATTTATCATAAGTCAACCAACTGTAAGGCAAACACATAAGGTACGAGCTGCCTCTGCTGAAGCCCTGGTGTCACTCTGTGGAAGGCTTTGGAGGTGAAGCTGAGAAGCTGGGACATAATGTCTAGACAAGAAGAGTTACACAGGGCAGAAAATAATATAATAGGGATCACATTTTAGGAAAATGAATTTTCCATTTTCTCTTATCTCCTCATACCTCCATTAGCCCTCCCTTGCCTGTAGGATGAATGCTTATTTCACCAAGCAAAGAGCAGCCACCAGAGGACAACCCCACTCCTCCCACACATACGTGGGCAGTTCTGGCTTCCCATGTGAAAGACACAGAAACCTTGTCTTGGTTTCCCCATATATAATGGGGAAAGCATACCAGCTACTTTGTAGGGTGATCAAGAGGGTTAAATGAGAATAAAACACCCTTCCTAATTTTTTTTTTTGTAGAACTTATATTTTAATAAAGGAAAGTCATTAATGTGATAAATTAGAAGGTAGTAAATGTTACAGAAAAAGGAAAAGTAGAACAGAGTAAGACTGGGAGTCCTGTGGGGAGGAATATGGGTTGCAGTGCTAAAGAGAATGGCCAAGAGTCCCCACCGAGTAGGTGACTTTTGAACAAGCACTAGAAAGAGGGGAGAAATTCAGCCAATGGATATCTTCAGAAAGAGCTCCTGGCACAGAGTACAGCTAATGCACATGTTCTAATGCAGATACATACCTGGAAAGTCTGCAGAATAGGAAAGAGGCTACTCTAGCCAGCACAGAGAGACTAGTAGGAAAGGAGAGGAGTGAAGTAAAGAGTTTGGAGGTGGGGTGGGATATACAGGGGTCAGATTCACGTAGACCATCATTTGTCATCGTAAATATTCTGAGTAAAATGAAGAGCTACCCAGGGCAAGGGTAGTAAGAAGAAAAGATAGGAAGTGATAATAATGCAGACAGAAAAGGAGCTGCTGCTGCTGGTTTTGAAGAGATCACAAGCAGAGGAATGTACACAGGTTGCTGCCAGAAGCTGGAAAAGGCAAGGAAATGCATTCTGTTCTTGAGCCTCCAGAAAGCACTGCAGGCCTCTGAAACCTTCATATTGGCTTGAGTCTTGTGTTACACCTCTGACCGGCAGAACTGCAATACTTATAGATACAGGTTGCTTCCTCTCTTCTTGAGTTCCCCCCAAATATCCTGAGATTCCCGAACCTACCAGGAGGTGACCTTCCTTTTTCACCTGGTAAGGTTCCTGGGAACCAGACAGGGGCAATCTGGCAGGCGGTTGGACCACCGGACAATCCAAGCAGTACTCCTATACTCCTGTCCTCCACCCCCCTTTTTTTGCATTACATAAAAATTTTAATAGAGCAAGGAGCAGTCCATCCTGCAGCCGATCCCAACCTGAGGGGAACCTGAGCAGTGTTCCCATCCAATCGTCAGCACTTAGGAACAAGCTGGAGCAGGAAGGTGGAAAGCAAAGCAGTGGGCCCCAGCCCCTGGCGCCCTTGAGAACCTGACCGCTCTGAATGGCAGGCCTGGACTCTTCCTCTCCCTCAGCACCGGCCCCCCTCTCCCCACCCTTCCCCTCCTCAATCCCCCGCAGGAGGACCCAGCACCAAGAGCAGGCAGGGGCTCACCCGTCCTGGAGGCCACCCACCTGGAGCTAGGTGAGCGGTCAGGCTGCAGCTTGGGGAAGCGTGGGGGCACCGGGGGGCTGCCCAAGAGCCGGCCGCTGCCATTGCCACCCCAGGGAGGCACAGGGAGGGCATTGAGCAGGCGGCACTCCTCCTTCACCTGCAAGCAGAGCGCCATGACTCCCCACCCTGTCCCCAAGCAGTGGACACTCCTTACCTTCCCTTTCCCAAGCAGCTGGGCAAGGAGGGTGTCTGGGCCTGACACTTTGCCTTACCTCCAACTACTTACCCACTACACCCCTTCTAGTCTCTCCAGCCTGTTTCACTCCGAGAGCCCACATACACCATCTCCCACGGCCCTGGAAATCCATCATGAAGGTAAGAGAATACAGAAGTAGATCCAAATAGAAAGTCAACCTAGTCCCTCCTCAAGGAAAAGGAAAGTGGTGTGACAGGGAGAAGAAAGGGAAGGACAAGTATCTGCCATCTGGATCCCTTCTTATAAAGAAGTCGAATACTCAAAGTGGACTCCCTGTGGACAAGTATGGTTGGGAAATTCTATGTTAGGTATAAATAGGGTTCCTTAGTGCAGGACTAAGGACTCAATAAATAGGAGGGAAAAATGAGACCAAATCCTCTTCTTAGAGCTGAATGCTGTTTATATAATACTGCTGTTTCTTCATGGAAAAGATGCCTTTCACTCTTTCCCAACATTCATTCATTCAGCATTTTGTAAGCACCCTCTGTGAGCCTAGAAAGGTGCTAGCAGCTTGGGATACAGGGTGAAGAGGAGAGTCCTTGCTTCAGAGAAACTTGCACCTGCTAGGATAGATAGGCATGTGGACAAAGCCAAGGCAGCAACCAACAAAACGTGTTATAATACAGCCTCCAGAAAGTATCAAGGCACACGGGAAAATGAGGGAATACACTCTGGATTATCATCTGGATAATGCTTTTCTTCCTGTCTATTCCTATCCTACTCTGCTGTGACAAATTCTCCTGATAGCAGTTTGCAGAATAAATCCTCTCAAATCAGCAGTAGCTAAGGGTAGAAAAAGAAATAGAAGAAAGAGAGTTCAAGGTGAAGATAAGCAAAATGCCTCAATTCTCCAAGGGTAATCACTTGACTATTACTTCATCTGATTATTCTTCTTTCGTTCATCAGGATCTACTATCCTAAGGGTTTGGTGCAGTATTTGATGAGTAAACTGCACTGACTCTGATGGTTCTCATTAATGAGTATGAAGGTGATGTAGTGTTTAATAACATCCATCAGCATATAAGTGCTTACATTTAGTCCAAAGTAAAATTAGGTATTAAAGACATTAATGATCTTTGGATAGGTAACTCAGGGATGATCAAAGAAAACACTCCTATTATAAAGTGAACCAGTAATTATGGCCATAGGTGTCAAAACAGATACCCAAGAGCTAGATTACGTCTTGGCTCTTTTCCCCAAATGAGTCTTATTCAGGAGAAACTATAGCTTCCTATCTCAAAAAAATGATATAGATTTAGCAAACCCATCTCCTACATGTTGTTTTTTTCCCTAATTCTCTCTTGATAGTTACTTCTAATGGGACAGGTCTCCCTGGGGAATGCCCCAACCTGGCCAATGGGAGCATCGAGTGTAAATTTCTTAGCTTTTTCAAAAGAGAAAATGAAAAATGGATCCCTTTGTGTGCATGTGTGAGTGTGTGTGTGTCCGGGTGTGTGTGTAAGGAAAAGCAGTATTTTATGACTGCCCTGTGCTGTATAAAAGGATTCTGATAAATGGCTTGCATTATGTAACGTCTGCATGCACCCAAAAGCAAGTTGGTATGCATATTTGAAGGACATAAGTTCAGAAACAGTAGAAACACTTTAAAGGTTCTCAATTCATTACTCACGGTTCCCACATTTTCTTGGTCTTGTTATTCCCTCCCTCTTCCCCTTTAATCCACATTGTTTCTTTAATAATTTCATATTAAGTTTTGCGGTTCTTCTTTGTAGCAATGTAATGATCATACCATGGAATGCTTCTGCAAAGCCATACAAGTTGAGCATTAAAAGACAGGGGGTGTCTAAAAACCGAAATGAGAAATAATGCCTTCACTGGAAGCAAGGCTGAGTTCAAACATCCTGCAAGGCTCCATATTGCCATGATGAGGCAAGGAGCCCCAGAGCTGGGCACCCCTTCCACACTCTCGGCAAACTGAAGGAAATCCTGACTTTGATATTTTATGGAGCATTTTTCTCTTCCTGAATTCCTCTCTTTCCAAAGACAGGTTCACAGCGGCCTGAATTCTACGTATTCTTTGGAGAGCTGTAATGCCACTGTTCCTCATGAGAACAGCCAAGAGAAGGAGCAGGGGGTCTACTGCTCCTGTTCTGCTCCTCAGTGCTTTTCCTTTAAACCTGCGGAAGGCTCTGACAGCCATTGCCGACGCTTCCCGTACAAACTGGGGAAACGAAGACAGAGGAAAATGAGAATCAGAAAATGTTTATTGCTGTTGAGCACCACACTGCCCCTTTGCCATGGCTCCCCAAGTCCCCCATAAAAGTGCAGCAGTTAATCTGCTGTTTTTTGAAACCACCTAGAGAAGTTTAATAGACAGTTATGAACTAATTGAGTGCGTCTGTGCCGCTGTCTCCTCATTCATCTTGCTTATTCAATTTAACTCCCTTAGTCTTCCATAAGGCACAGTATCCCTGCTGCCCAAAACAGTCGCTTGCTGCAAGAAAAGCCCTGGAACAACAGGAAGCTAATAGTTTAACTGTTCCTCTAAATTTGTTTGACAAAACTGACATTTAGTGCATTATGTCACGTTGTTGGTAATCTGCAATTTACCCCTGGGCGTGCAGTGGATGCTCATTTTATTTACCTCTCATAGTTAAAAGCGTAATTAATATTCCACTCTGTAACAAAGATTAGAGATTTGACAAACATTGTAATTTAAATTCTCCATTATAGCAAACATTAAAATCAAACATCTTCCACATGCCCCATTGCATAAAGGACACGTGTAGCTGTAATTTAACTTTTTAGTTTTTAATATCACAAACTAATTTCTGCTGTCAGTTTAATGAGCTGGAAAACACAAATCTTGCTGCTCTCCATGTGGGCAAGGGCTGTGAGAGATGAACCGAAGGGAGAGAGCACACCAATTTCTTTCAAAACATATTTCTAAATGCACCGAGCAAATTGTGTATGTGTAGTCTAGTAATGCGATGTGACACTATGGATTCCTGAAACTATTTTATAGCTTTGAGAAAAGAGCTGCAAAAATAAAACATTTCAAGAGAGAAACAGAGAAATTACCCTGATATTTTCTAAAGTCAAGGTGTGTGTGTGTGTAAGAGATCGATGGAAACATAGGCGGATATTGACCACATACAAAACCAAACAACAAAGCCACGCTTGTGCCTATGAGACTTCAGATGAGCACGGTGGTCAGGATGATGTCCATTACCAACACAGAGCCCTTTCCAGAACACCAAAGGTAGGACGAGGTGGCCAGCCTGCTGAAGGAGTTCTCAGAGAAACACTCTTTTTTTTTTTTTTTTGAGAAACACTCTTCTAATTCATGCTAATTTTCATCGGAATCTCAGCTTCATAAATTTTATGTGACTGATTAAAATTATTGTATGTGGAGTACCTTCAGGCAGCTAAAATGGCTCATTAAACAAGGAAGCTAGCTGGGAATTATCAGTAATGTAACAAATTTTGTATACTATGAATTTGATGTCTTTAGAAAGAATGTAGGAGGAATATTTAAGTTCCCCCTCCCCCATCATAGCTGGGCTCAGAGGGAAAGGAAGAAATGCCTTGATCTCAAAAAGGCTTGGGCTACTCCTGCTCTTCCTCCCCCACCCACAGAAACCCACCGGCTTGCAGACTTCTGCGCAAGACTTCATTAGTCACTGCCAACTTCAATCTGCTTCAGTTATTTTACATTCAGATCCCGGGAGGAAGCGTACTCTCTGGTGCAATTTCAGGCTAAACCAAAGATAAACTGATTCACTTTAGAAAACGACAAGCCAGCATGTCCCAACTTATACTAACATCTCACAACACGGAGAAAAGTATGTGTAAATATTATTAACCTTGCCAAAGTCTGAAACGAAAGAGATACGTATATTGCCAAGGAGGAAGGTTTCCAAATGGCCTAAGAATCAAACACTCCACACAAAGCTGTTTCCATAAACAACACGGCTCTAGAGCGAAGCACATTCATTTCCAATCTCCCGGGGGGTATGCGAGGGCCCTCCGGATCGATTTTCCAGAGAGAAGTCGGTTATTCTCCCAAGCATCCCATCTTAGCTGTATTGAAAGAGTTACTTCATAACTCCTGATGAATATCGATAGCATATTCAAAATGAACATCTTTGCCAGCTCTTTGTAAAAAAAGAAAAAAAGAAAAAAAGAGCAGCCATTTCTATGAAGCGCCTGTAGTTTCTTTCAAAGTGCTCAGGCATGCCCGTGGAAATAATGTGCCACCATATGACTCAGAGACAGTTTGTAAACCAGTTGGGTGAAAAATTAAATCAAACTGTACTTTGTATTTAAAAACAAAATTTTGGAAAAGAGTAACCAAATCAGAGATCTGGCCTTTCAGGAAGCAACACAACACAAAACAAAACCATCTGCACCAAAAACCATGAAAAATGAGTGAAAACAAACTAAAACAGGCAGATTATCAACACAGTCACACTGAATCAGAGAAAGAGTATCAGAAAGAAAGGAATGTGTTTTCTTTACCTTACAGGATATTGTGAGGGTTGACATATCTGAATTGTTATTGTTGTTAATGTGTAGATATGACTGTAGTTCTAGAAATAACTTCTTATTTACTTATTGAAATTAATTAAAATAGGATACCGGGTCTCCTTTCAACCACAAAATTATGCAAAACTTTAGTTCACCTAAATTTCTATCTCCAAATATCTGAGGTCATTGGGAGAATTTCTGATACAGTGGCCAGACAATCCTATCAAGGATAAGGTAAAAAAAAGAGATCTGGGGACAGAAATAGAAATGGAAATCCAAGGTAAAGTTAAAAATGGAGCAGAAACAGAGGTTTTTACGATCAAACCAAACAACAGGGAGGAAAATGAAGAAGAAAGCAGGGCCACAGAACTGCACTCTCTGTGAGCGGGCACCCGTGGCATATGCTCTAACAGAGGCTAAGTACCCATGGTTATTAGGAGAGCGGGGGAGAGCGGGGAAGGTCATGGGAAGTATGTTGTCAGCTACTTTATGTAGCATTCTAAGCTGTTTTCATTCAAAGCAGCTGAGTTACTCTGTATCTCAGGGAACCGGATAAGAAGGGGGAGGTAGGTGCGCCTGGGTGGCTCAGTTGGTTAAGCTTCTGCCTTCAGCTCAGGTCATGATCCCGGGGTCCTGGGATTGAGACTGCATCCAGCCCTGCATCAGGCTCTCTGCTCAGTGGGGAGTTTGCTTCTCCCTCTCTCTCTCTCTCTCACCCTGTCTCTTGTTCAAATAAATAAATAAATAAATCTTAAAAAAAAAAGAAGCAGGAGGTAGGGCTACAGGAAAGAACTAAAATAAGGAAAGAATAATTGAGTCTTAAAATCAGAAGGGTTTTGAACAATTGCCCATAATGCCTGATACGTGGGACAATGGCTCTTAATATGCATATTCCCAGGAATTAGGGAAAATGCTTTTACAAGTACCTTCATGAAAGTTGGGGAATGGCAGATCTTGAAAAGTTCCTGTCAAACAAGAGATGGTAAATGACAATTATTGCATAGTATTGGTTATTGCTATTTAAAAATGTTTATGCAATTGATGGCCCGTTTGTGGGGGTGCTTCAGTCTTTACTGTGTTATAGAATGGAGATATAACCCTTTTAAGTATGTCATTGGTCACCTCTTTCCACTGTTCCCAATCTTGTTCCGTAACCACAAAGGTAATCTTTTAAAAGAGCATAACTTTCAAATTTCATTCTATTTGCTAGGGTTAATGAAGTGGTCAAAATGGTGCTAGTCAAAGAACATTAAGTTTGATCCTACAGAAATATCTGTTTAAATCATTAATAAAGATGTTCTGAATTTCATAGGCAAAATACAAACCAACCATTGAAAACTCAACTGGAGTCTAGACTTAAAAGTTCCAAGACACAGAGTCACTGCAGATGAAAAAAGAAAGGATCATTTGAAAAAGAAAAAACAGAGTGCTAGAAAATACAAAATTATCACTTAAGGTAGTCTGTACTTTCTTTGCCATCATGGGTAATACCCAACTCTTTTAACCACAGTTTAATAAAGGAAGTTGGAAACAGCCATCACTCAAAGTTTCCAAGCTGTGGTTCAGAAACTGCTACCTAATGTTATTGCTGATTAATACTGTCACTGTGTCCTGACAAATGCACCACCAAACAGAAGCAGACCCTTTCTTATAGGACTCCAGGGGTTATAATTTTATCTGGTGATCACAGGAAGACCCACTTTCTGCATTACTAAGAGCTTCTGTGTGCCTCTCATGGAAGGCCATGCCCATAGGATCCTGGCTTCTGATGGACCAACTCCCATCACCCCATACCCTCAATGGGGGAGGAGGGGTTGGTATTTTAGATGTGGGAGAATCCCAGGGACTTTGGAAATTCTTTCCGTCCCCACCATTTTCTGGGCCTGGATTTAGACTGTGGCATGACTAATCTCCATTTTAAAGTTTAACCCGGTCAAAAGTAGTATAAACTTGGGTGACAAATATCTGAATCCCAGGACGCTTGTTGATAACCTGTCATTTGTGATGTATCAAAAGAATGCTGACAAGGAATCCATTTAATGAAATCGCCTGTCAAAGCCCTGCTACAGAATGTATGCTCAATGAATGCTAGGTGAATGTGAATCTGACCATCCTGAATATTTCATGTTGAACACAGCCTCATCGATAGTAAGGCTTGTGTGAGGCCAAGAGTAGTCATCAATCATTTTTATCCTGTTAATCTCCTTTCAGTTTTCTGCATACTACATATTTCTTTCATATACTCATTTCTGGTACGTTGCCATCGATAGAATGTAAGTTTCTCTAGTTTGTTCACTCTAGCTTGTTCACAATGTAGGCATCCACCAAGCATTAGTCGAATAAATAAATAAATAAATGAGAAAGGTGCCCCTCTGACAACTCTCTCCCTCTGAGTTTCTCTAATCTATTTATCACCTTATCAGTAGAGTACTTAAACAACTGTGCAAGCATGCCACTTTTGGAGAATGTGCTCCCATAAAGCACTTGCTCTCTTTGTTTCCTCCACACCCAAATATGCTTCTGCACCGGGAGCTGTGTTGAGCCCCGCTTTCCAAATAAGCCTTCTCTTGTCCATAGGGTTTTTGATACGTGGGATTTCTTTTTCTTTCTTCCTTTCTTTGTTTTTTTTTTTTTAAAGATTTTATTTATTTGACAGAGAGAGAGACAGCGAGAGAGGGAACACAAGCAGGGGGAGTGGGAGAGGGAGAAGCAGGCTTCCCGCTGAGCAGAAAGCCCGATGCGGGGCTCGATCCCAGGACCCAGATACGGGGGATTTCTTTAGGTTGATAATTAGGAGTAGTGCTGCCTGGGTACAGCATCCTTTACCATCTTGGGTGTGAGCTTTCAGAATTCTGTAATCGGGAGGCTATAGATCCCAGAGGACTCGCTCCTGTTATGATTACCTTCTGCAGCCTGTTGAGTTTTACTCTACTGAGGCCTGATCATATTAAGTCACATCACTATTGCTTAAGCACTTAAGAAAACATCAATGTGTAAGAACTATCCTTACAGAATATATTTAGCATAGGTGACTTCTGTTATCTTTGTGATTAAACAATCCAAAACAAAAAATTTTAAACCTGCATCGACACGTTTATGATTCACAATCAAGAGGTTAGAGTGCCTATAGCTCCGTTAGATTGATCCTAATACTGGGGTGTGTTATTTGCTCATGTAGGGGCCAAATGCAGGCTGCCCAAAGATGGGCCATTTTGGCATGAATATTATTTTGAGTTAGAAAGCAATCAAAACCCAGCAGATTCAGGAAAAGCTCTTTACTTCCCCTTCAACTGTCTAAAAAGAATTTAGAAAGAGGACCTGCTCCAGGAAGAGAGCTATCACCATATATAACTACCTTATGATATGAACTAGGTATGGTAGAGAGGGAGGAACCGAGCAAGGCCTATTTGATCAAAGTCTCTGTCCCATGGTTTCTGAGTGGCCCAGCAAACATTTGTTTACCAGGCATTTAACCCTTTCATCTTCCTGTGAATTGCATTCCTTCCCTTTGAAGTCCCAGACCCCTACCCACGTTCTCCTTAGTTCAGAATGAAATATATACCTCATTTTGCCCATCTTTGTAATTTCCATGTCTGCGTGGATGCCCCAAACATAGGAAATTAAATTTTATATTCTCCTGTTAATCTGCCTCATGTCAATTTGATTCTTAGTCTGGCTAGAAACACCTTGAAGGGGACAGGAGATTCTTGCCCCCCAACACTTGGAAACCAAACTAAATGTAGTAGAGTTTGAGTTTTGTATTTCCAAGTTGGCCTCCTGGAATATTGGCAGACAGAGTAGCCTGAAGGCCAGAAGATGAGAGATTACCCTAAATTTCTCTAGGAAGAACATTTAGGAGGTCAGAGAAAGGAAGTTGGAATGATGATGGTTGGTGGGCAAAGGGGTAAAGAGAAACAATGTACTTTTCCTCTGTATTTATAAGATGTACATGTAAGTTAAAAATCTTATATATATATGCATAAAATTTATACAGTAGGTTTTTATGTAGAAGTTACATACAACAAATTACACACACACACACACACACACACACACACACATACATACTGGGGAGTGATAGGAAGCATTAAACTTGTAATTAGGAAATACAGTAGTTATTGTTCATAATCCTGGAGAGTGAAGAAGGTAGTTTCTAAGTGTGTTAATAAATGCATTACCTGCAGTCCACGCATTCATTGTCATCCCTGCAGTTCACATTTGCATATGATGTTCTCTCCTTGTACCTGCCCGACTGTCATATTTCCATTCATTCTTTATGACTTCCTTTCTGAAGTTGTTCCTGGTCCCCCTCCCCTTGGCAGAGGCGACCTTTCCTCTGCTGGGAACATTCCCATCGTGTCTTCCATGGTTCTCTTTCATAGCACCAATTGCTTTGTTTTTATGACTCTTTTCTTCACTAGACTATGATTTGTTTGAGATGACAGTTTTTGTCTTTAAAAAATTCTCTACCCCTTCATTCATCAAGGCCTTTATATCTTCTCATGCCCTCACTTCTCTTCTGACCCAGGTCATGTCCCACAGCCAGTTATGACAATGGCTTCCTCATGAATACCCCAGCTCCTCCCTCATATCACAAGACCCTGCACTGAACTGCAGTACCACCCCAGTCTGTGCTTCTGTCCTCCCTTGGCCTTCTCCTTGTGTCTCTCCACCACCACCTTCCCACTCTATGTGCCTGTGCCCAAATTTCCCCTTTTTTAAGGACACCAGTCATACTAGATTAGGGCCCACCCTAATGACCTCATTTTGATTTAATTGCCTACATAAAGATCTTATTTCCAAATAAGGTCACATTCTGAGCTATGGGGAGTAATAAAATACTTAGGAGTAAACTAACAAAGGAGGTGAAAGACTTGTATACTGAGAACTATAAAACAGTGATGAAAGAAACTTAATACAAATAAATGGAAAGACATTCCATGTTCATGGACTGGAAGAATAAATATTATTAAAAAGTCCATACTATCATGGTCTATTCTTAACATAGCAGCCACATTTATTTTTTTTAAAGAAATTGAAGAAAAGTATAGAAAATGCTTTTGTTTTAAAATAAGAATGGAATATCACTCCTTTTTTCAAAATTAATAAAAGCTAAGACCACTAATATGCCTTGCATGATGCCATTTGCTTGTGCATCAGCTCACAGATCTTGTTCCCCACATGCTTCCTCTTGTTCCTTCTGCTGCAGCCTTGCTGGCCTCCCAGCTACTCCCTCTGCCTGAAGTCTCTTTCCCCTGACACCTTCAGGGCTCACTTCCTCTCTCCCTTTAGTCATGTGCTCAAATGGAGACTTTCTCTGGCCACTGTATTTACATGTCTAACTTCTTCCAACTTCTCTCCCCTCCCCTCTGCTCCCTATATTCCTTCCCAGCTTTACATTCCTTGAGAATACAGATAAGTTCCTTATTTTCTTTATGGTCTATCTTCTCTCATCAGAAAGCAAGCTCTGTAAGAGACGGAATTTGGTTAATTCTGTTCTGCAGAGCTTAGAATACTGCTTGGCTTGTTATAGCTGCTCATTTGGTATTTGTTAAATGAATGAAGAACACATATTTAGCATCTACATATGCACTTGCCAATGTTGAGTATGTTCACTGTAGGATTAGGATGACTCACTTGCACTGCAAATGTGTTGTATATTGAACGAAGTAGCTGTACATATGGGCACATGTGAGGTCAGGACAGGCATGAGTTTGAACAGACCTTGGTCTGTGATTGTGGTTGTTGACAGTGTCCAGTATTTGTTGTTCCTTTAGGTTCTCTTTGCTTATTTCCTCTGAACTTGGCATTTTCTCTTTTCCCTCCCATGGACAATGCTTAAGGTTTAGACATAATATCTAATTTCTGAATATTTGTTGATCAAATACGTATCTTTCAAATTGCTAAGCATTTTTTAAAAGGTTATATTCTTTATTATGAATTTTCTTATTTGTTGTGAAAGCTAGCAAACCAAATAACAGAATAAATATTAGAATTCTGTTCTGCTATTTATTATCGTTTTATTATTTATAAGCATCTGCTAGAGCAAAAATGAAAAGTTTCATCCTAAAGTTATGGTTTTCCTTTAGTTTTTATCTGTTCGAACACTGTGTTTATGAAGTTGGCAATGCTCACAGTAGTCACTAATTAGGGTCACCTTTTTCCTCCTTTATAATAAATATACAGGTATATTTCAAGTAATTGGTAGAATTTCAACCAAAAGAGCCCCCAAAGAGATTTCCACTTGGATTTTGCTGATATTTGATGGTAACTATTTAAAAGCAACCAATGGATCTGAACTATAGGCCTGAATCACTTTACCAGTCACTGATGTTGTCATACTGTTGAGATGTGAGGGTGACATGTTGACATATTGGCAGCTCAGGCCAAGTGCGGGGAGGCCAAAAATGACTCTGAAAAGGGCATTTAGTTCTTAGTACTTACAAAGTCATTTGAAAGTAATTTGCGTGTAAATACATGACAGGAAATTTCTTAGAATAATTCCTACCCTTTCTCCAAAAGATGGGTCCCATTATAGCTCTTTCTCTGAAATGTTTTAGATATTTTAAACAATGCTGGTTCTTGCTAATTGTGTACATTGATTCCTATGCTATTCCAACCCCTATTAACATTTTTGGCCTGGGCATCTCTAAGTGCCTTTTTGGTCCCCAGACTGTGGATAAGACCCAGACCTTTCTCAGCATAGGCTCCGTCCAAACACTGTTCTTACCTTTATGACACTTCAAACACACACACACACACACACACACACACTTTTTATTCAGCAACTTCATTTCATTAGCTGGTCGAGGGATAACACTGGCATTTATTGATTTATAAAATCCCCTCTTTGGGACTTTATCCTAACTATCTCATTTGTCCTGTTTCAATAAATTGCTAAAATAGATGAAAGTTTAATATGTTTTTTCTAAAGATAATTAATTTTCATTAAACAGAATCTAGAAAATAGAAGGTTAAATACAAACCATTCATAATTTTACCACTCAGAAGAACAATTGCTAATGCTTTGGGATCTTTTAATCCAGTCTTTTTTAACATAAATTTATTTTAAGTAAAATTTGGATTTTACTGTTCTACTTATTTCTGTGACTTTCACGTGTCACTAAAATTTTTCTGAAAGCATAGGTTTTAATGACTCACCATTACTGCACGTTCTGCATGGAGCACTGGGTGTTATGCACAAACAATGAATCATGGAACACTATATCTAAAACTAATGATGTAATGTATGGGGATTAACATAACAATAAAAAAAAATTAAAAAAAAATGACATTTATTTATTTGTGTCACTATTAGAAATTTAGGTAGCTCCCAAATTATTCACTGTCATATGTAATCCAATGATGAACATCTTTATATATCTAAAAATTCCCTTAAAGGAAATTCTAAGTGGCATTGGGTTAATTGTCATGTCCATTTAAAATAGTAGTGATGCCAGCTATAAACTACTTTAAAAGACTTCTGTACCAATTTCTACTCTCACCAGAAAATGTATAGGGTGCCCTTTGCACTCTACCCTACTGGATTTTAAAAGTTGTCAATTTGATATGAAAAATAAAGAGGATATAACTTTCTAAATTTGCATTTCATTGTTTATTAATGAATTGAACAGCTTTTAGTACATATATTGATCATTTGCATTTCCTTTCTATAAATTGACTGTTCTATCCTTTGCTCATTTTTCTATTAAAGTATGAGTACATCACTCATGGATGTGAATGGATTGCAGTAAGAGTATCAGCCATTCGTTGCTCACAAAGTGTTCAGCTTGGATAGGAGTCTTCATTGCCTCCACTGCTCTCTCTCTCCATTCATCTCTCCATGCATTTGCTCTCTACTCCTGTAACACCTAATCTTTCCCATCCTTCAAAGCTCGGATCCCTGATGCCTCTAATCTTTCAGTTCACAGTGACCTCACTTGTCTCTGACCTCCAAAGCAATCATCATCTTCACCTCATCCTGTCTTATTTAATTAAGGATGTCTTAATATAAGATGTCTTCTGAGATCCATGAAGTAAGAAACCATTTCTCACACTGCACAGACTTAGCACGTTGCCACTAAACAACAGTGATCCTAACATCACTGGGTGCTCAAACATATTGTAGTGCAAAAAAAAAAAAAAAAAAAAAAAAAGCAGCACTGATTTAAAAAATGTTGTAATTTTCCTCTTACAGAAATATATTTTTCTGAAGGAAAATGTCATCAAATATAAACAACTCTTAGATAATAGAAATTCATTATGCATCTAGATGAGATTATTTATTTTATTTTATTTTTTTAAAGATTTTATTTATTTATTTGAGACAGAGAGAATGAGAGAGAGAGAGCACATGAGAGGGGGGAGGGTCAGAGGGAGAAGCAGGCTCCTTGCTGAGCAGGGAGCCCGATGCGGGACTCGATCCAGGGACTCCAGGATCATGACCTGAGCCGAAGGCAGTCGCTTAACCAACTGAGCCACCCAGGCACCCTAGATGAGATTATTTTATATTACATAGTACAAGATGACATTATGTCCCGAGATGAACAAGTAATTATGTATGAAAGCTAGCAGTGTGTAAATGGTAATATTTTTGGCACACATGATATCCACTGAACATAGTGGATGTGTCAAATTATTTTTATAACTCAGGCATAACATATCATTCCAAATATAACTATATATGGATCACAGCAATATAACATATTGTTGTATTCCAAAATGCCAAAATATTGAAAGTTATAAAGTACATAACTAATTAAACATATAATAAAGAATAAAAAAAGCAAATCCAAAGAACCTAGTGTAGTTTATTCCTCGTAATGGAAACTATATGCATGTTTGGTAAACATTTCTAAAACTGAAATATAAACATAACCTAAGGCCATTCATGCATGTAGAAAAAATAGGGATGTTTAGAGAACCTACAAGGTGACCTAATGGAATTTGTTTTTAGTATCAAATAGTTAAACTTGATATATTTTCCTTTTACGGACAAGAATAGAATTTATAGCGGTGAAAAATGACTGTTTCTTTGCATATTAAGTGCATAGTTCTTAAAGCTTTCCACTGGGGTGCCTGGGTGGCTCAGTCAGTTAAGCAGCTGCCTTCGGCTCAGGTCATGATTCCAGGGTCCTGGGATTGAGCCCCGCATTGGGCTCCCTGCTCAGCAGAGAGCCTGCTTCTCCCTTTCCCTCTGCCTGCTGCTCTGCCTACTTGTGCTATCTCTCTGTCAAATAAATAAATTAAAAAAAAATCTTAAAAAAAAAAAAAAAAGCTTTCCACTAAGTAGTTTAATATTTCAGCTTTGAACTTTAGATCGCATTCTGAATTTTTTTATGATGAACATATTTTGCTCCCAAGGCTAGAATGGTTGTCTAATTGTAGAGCAAATTAGATGAAATGAAATCATTTAGCCACACGATATTTTGGCTGATAACAGTGTAAGAGCAACTCTAAAAAAAAAATCAAAACATTTAACCTCAACTCACACAGAATATCACTTTATGTTCACAAATGTCTATGAAACACACAGAATGTGGCACATGCTGATAACCCAACTTCTTTCCACTCTCTGACCAGAAGAATCACAAAACTGGATATCCTGGAGGAAATAAATTTTCAAAAACATTTCTGGTTTTATGATGGGAAGTAGTATTTTTTTTTTAAAGTTACCACATAAGGATTACTTATGAAGAAGAGCTCCCACTCCAGTCATTTTCTGTATGAAGTCCAAATGTAGCTTGGAACAAGTCTTAAGTGAAGCAAAGTACAGGCAAAATGACCCTCCCCACACTTCTGCCCCAAAGCTGTAACTGACTTCAAGATCTAGGCTTCATTTTTCTTCTCTCCCTTTTTTGGGGTATTTTCTAAGATGGCATTATATTTTCAAAACTCATCTTCTTTCTATTTATATATCAATTAAAAAATTCCCATGGAACTATTTCACTAAACAATTAGAGGAATTTACAAAGAAAACAAGCCTACCTTATTTCAAAATGTTAAGAGCCAATTCACCTTCCCACACACAATCAACACACATGTAAAGAAGAGGGTAAAGTACATCCCAAAGTATGAGAAGGGATGACAGATAAAAAGCATCCCGTTTGGTGGGGGGGCTGCCCTTCCGAAACTCCGAGAAAGGGGCATACAATCACGCGGTTCACCCTTCCCCCATTCCGTTCTGCTTCAAGGAAGGAAGTGACACGGCAAAATTGGCCACCCTTTTTAGGGCATCCAGCATCAAGTGACTTAAATTTCTTGGGTTCATTTTGTCAAGAAATAGCAGAGAAGAACGTCTTGCAGTTAGCTGGTGGTTTGGTTTAATTCTGAACACGTGGAAGGATCGACAACTGTGGAGGATGCAGGAGAAGGCAGGTAGGATGACCTTCCACCCACACCTTGCAAGGGAAGGGCTTAGGTATGCTGGCCTCCCCCACTGCCCACACCCTTTAGTTTGCCTCCCGAAGTTTAAGAAAAATCTTGCATTTATCAGCAGGAAAGTTAACTTAGAAACCCGTCTTTCCCTCATTTGGAAGAAACAAAGAATGACAAGACTTTCTGTGTAAGAGCATAGGTATGGGCATGTGTATACACATGAACATCCATAGCTACACTTATCTTGCTGAACCACTGGACCAGTTGGCTGAAGACATCATGACAATGTACCCTAATACTTTAGCATGCATCACCTAAGAACAGGGAATTTTACATAACTACAGTATTATTACTCCTAAAAGATCTAACAATGATACAAAAATATTATATGCATATTCAAATCTTCCAAATCATCCCAATAGTGTCCTTTATAGTTGTTGTTGTTGTTTGCTTAAGAATCAATCAAGAATCATGCACTGCATTTACTGGTCATGTTTCTTTAGTCTCTTTAATCTAGAACAGTCCTTTGAATTTTTTCCTTACCTCACATTGACCTTTTTGAAGACTACAAATCAGTTGTTTTATAAAAACTTCCCAGAACCTGTGTTTTTCTCCAATATGACATATATTTGAGGAATTCACTCCATAGTAGTTTGTACCACATTTCTCTGAGTTCCAGTTATCTTAAAGAGCAAAGGAACTCCATGAATGTTAATATGTACAATATCGTTGTATCATGTTACCCTCAAAATCTGAGAACAGTGTTAATGCTAGGAACTATACCAAATAACTGCATCAGATGGGACTCCTTGTATTTCCCCAAAATAATCTGAACTAGCAGTGATTACACTGATACACATTTAGTTTAATTCACTGTCAACAAATACATGTATTTTATATTTGCAAATTAAAGTGCAAACCCATTTTTAGGGGTGATGAAGGGGAAAGTAATCACAGCTGCGTGCTGTCAGAGGTGAGCAGGTCCCTCATGCAGGCAGAGGAATCCTGTGGGGACTAGTGTACAGGAAGGGAGAGGAGTGGCGAGCGAGACATGGAAGTTTTTTGAGTACAAAGGAAGGCCTACTGGAATTATGTGCAGCTTTAATTATATTTTATTAAGATAAGGAGATTGCCTAGGAGAAGGGGAAGAACAGCACAGCTGAGACAGAGTCAAGGAGAAAAATACTTAAAATAATAGGATGATGGTCTTGATCTTGGAAGAAATAAAAGGCTGTTATAAGACAAGGAACTGATAGAGCAGACAGGTTCCATAAATTACCAGCAGCATGCTGAACGTCTGGAGTTCAGTGAGAAATCTGCCAATTTCTTATCATTTCCAAGACAATAAGAGAAGAAAAATGCAAATGTGAAGGAAGCATTATAAATTTGACTGAAACCAAACATAAGCATCTTAAAGGGCAGGGCTATTCTAGATATATGCAAGCCTGTGTTTTTTGGGGTGTGTGTGTGTGTGTGTGTTTGTATATTGACAAATTCCTGCATATGAGCAACAGAAAAGTAGAGGTGCTTAATGAATGTACATTATTCAGTCCTCTTTGGGCTCAAATTAGATTCAGAATAAAGAGGATATGATACATACAATACAGCATAGCGAGGCACCTCCTCTTTCAAATATTACTTCAAAATATTTATTGTAAAACAGGCTTGTATGATATTTAGAAATGTGACTACTATGTGGAAAAGCAAGATTATTATTATTATATAGAAAATAATCAAAAGAGTATGCAGCTGGGGGAGGGAGAAGGTGGGATGGTCAGAACTGGGGCAGGTCTGACTTGACCTCTCCTTCCGATGCTGTCTGACCTCTGGGGGTGAGCGGAGGGCTAGCATCCTGCTGCTTCACAGAGATTCTGGCCCAGGTGCTTCAGATCCTCTTGCTTATCATCCCTACACAACCCAATAATAATTAGTAAATCTGAACAAGTCAGTCCAGCCAACCTAGGTAAATATGTCAACTTAATGCTTTATTTGTAATTGATTCTGGAATCTGGCATTTTTAGAGGCTGTCAGTGATTCAGCCCATCTAACTGGGTAGGCAGTGCTATATTCGACAGAGATGACGAGGCAGCAGGCTGTGGAAGTGGTGACAGCCACGAGGCCAAGGCAGAAAGCACTTGTTTCACGATTCAGAAGACATAAAACCCCTCAAGCTACGTTCTGTGTAGACTGTTGCTCCCACCAGTGTTGAACCAGCACTAGGCAGACTTCCAAGCCCAAGTAGATGCTCAGGAAACATCTGTTGAACGAATGATTATTGCAGCTGGTTTATTTTGTTGTAAATTGGGGGCATGTCTTTAATGAAGAAGACACAACTCCAGTTTAAAATTATGATCCAATTTCTAACCATTGGTGGCGAAATTTTACTTTCGTGGAATGAATGCACATATCTCCCTAGTTTGCAGTCTTGCCAAAGGAATGGATCTTCCAGTGGATATCCAGTTACTAAAAATTCCAGAAGCAGAGCATACACATAGGAGGATGTGGGCAAAGAGTAGGGATGACCTGTTTCCACCCATTAGACTTGGAACATTCTCATTCCACCAGACTTCTTAGTGATCTCGTAGAGGGCTGGAATTCCTGGAAGGAGCTTCTAGCAATTGGTGAAGTCTTGTGTGAAGTTTCAGTGAGAATGTGTTTGGCAGCCAAATGGCTTGGCTCTATTTTCCTATCGTACAGTTAAAGAACATTATCTTCTTCACCAACCATAACAGAAAAGCTAAACTTCACCTTTATTTATGTCTGAACATTTGCCTGTTAGGACTGCTTACATACTGCTCTGTAAGGCTTTTTGTGTGTGGTGTGAAAGAGAAAATGCTGATGTAACTCAGAACTATATTAGTGAAACCACAGGACAGCATGTGGCCTGATTAATCTTATGAACTCAGCATTAACATATTGCTGGAACATAATGCAGATTATAAATTTATGAATGTTCAGTACCAACTCCCAATAAACAGAAAAGCTTACTCCTAAGCAACTTCCTAATTCTTTTTCTCTTAACCTTGTCCTATGAACAGAAACTAAAGTGCCAAACTAGGGACTCATGAAATTTCACAAAGTGGTAAAAGTAACAGTTTTTTTAGTTTTTCCATCCTTTCATCGTAAACACGTCCTCTCAACAATTTAAGGGTTGCTGACCACATTATAAGTTACATGGAACAGTCAGTTGAGTGATTATCGATGATACCCCATAGATGTCTAGCTTAGTGACACAGCATCCGTGGAACATACTGGGAAATAGGAACATTATTGCCTAAAATAATACATAAGAACCTTGAAGGATTTACCTTGTTAGATGGAACATCGGCCTAAGCTGATGAAGAAGACCATGAATGCAACATCATCTAGTGCCTTGATATTCACTCAAATAGTCAACAGTCAACAAATAATTTTGAGTGCTTACTGTGGGCACAAACTATTCTAATCTCTCAAAACAAACCAGAACCCAATATTGTCCTTACCTCAAAGTGCTTGACCAGGCATTTATTTGGCTTTCTAGCTAACATACAACTAACATAATCAACTACTTGAAGACAATAAAAATTTAGAGTTATTAATGGCCCTCCTGTTTGCCTGTTTCCATACATTCAGGTCAGATTTCTGTCCAAGGTGTAATACAGATACACTGAGAGCTTTTTTCATCCCACGACAAACCTCATGCAATCCAAATTTCTGAGGGCCCATAGCCACCCCTCAGTGTTTGCTGAGTGACGTCATGGTTCGGGACAGTAGCTTCTAACCCAAACTCATGATAGGGGAAGCCAGGAACGGTATGGGAACTGTTCATTATGGGAACACTGCACACCATTTAGAAATATCAGAGCTAGGGCGCCTGGGTGGCTCAGTTGGTTAAGCGACTGCCTTCGGCTCAGGTCATGATCCTGGAGTCCCGGGATCGAGTCCCGCATCGGACTCCCTGCTCAGCGGGGAGTCTGCTTCTCCCTCTGATCCTCCCCCCCTCTCATGCTCTCTCTCTCTCTGTCTCATTCTCTCTCTCAAATAAATAAATAAAATCTTTAAAAAAAAAAAAAAAAAAAGAAATATCAGAGCTGGAGTCCCTCCAACTGACAGAAGCTAATGGTCTTTCAGACCACAGTTGCTGTCAAATGTGAAAATTTGAAAGCCAACTACAACGAGAATTTTCCTGTCAACCCCTATACTGGACATTCGTCCTAGATAGCTGAACATTCTAGGCAAACGTGTGCAAACAGGACACTTTCTGAGTTACCGCAGAACCAGTGTGCTGGGGTGTTGTCCACCTGTGGGGCTGACATTTGCTGTATCGACAGAGCACTTTTGTCCCAGGAGATAAACACTGCTCATTTCACTGCCTCCTCATTACAGTCAGAGCTTCTTAAGAACAGAGGGATAGAGCTTTATCTGGAAAAAGAGGCAGGACCTGACAGCTTTGGCTATGTTTGTGGTAAAGACCTTTGACTGAGCCAAGCATCGGAAGGCAGGCTTACCTACACCCCGTGGGAAGGCCTCATGCGGAAGAGATGCTGCTGCAAGGTAACCCCACCAGCCTCCCTGACCACCAGTGCCGTCCAACTCAAAGTAAGCTCAGCCTCTGGATGACAGCTGACTCAATGCAAGCAGAGGCTCTGTAGTTCAAGATCCTGAAGGTGGGGCGCCTGGGTGGCTCAGTCGTTAAGCGTCTGCCTTCAGCTCAGGTCATGATCCCAGGGTCCTGGGATCGAGTCCCACATCGGGCTCCCTGCTCGGCAGGAAGCCTGCTTCTCCCTCTCCCACTCCCCCTGCTTGTGTTCCTGCTCTCGCTATCTCTCTCTCTGTCAAATAAATAAATAAAATCTTTAAAAAAAAAAAAAAAAAAAAAAAAAAAAAAAGATCCTGAAGGTGGTCTGCCACAGTGAGTCAGAGTGCCTCACCGGAAAGGAACATGAGCAAGTAACATGAAATTACTCAAGCTGAGGTAAAGACTCAAATATGTCCTTTTCACTTTTTCTCATACAATGTCAAGACTGATTTTATATTTTTTCTCTACTGTCCCTTTGCCTATTCAAAATGGAGAGCTGGTGTGGTGCTGGAGAGCTGCTGCGCATCCTAACAGTGCTGAGCTTTGTTAAAAAGCAGTCACCCCTCACTGACTTGACGCTGATTTCACGGGCAAGGGAGCCACAAAGCAAAACAGACACTTGTTGCCAGGGACCAGAATTTGCTAATGGAGACCATCTGAAAGGCCTCTGCTGTTTGGTTTTCCCGGAACACACCAAAAAAAGGAAATTCTAAGAGTTGAGAATTTTGACTCCTTTCCCCCCTGGCTACATCCCAGGGCCCCTGGCCAAGTGCGGATAACAGCACCACAGCCCCCGACAGGTTTCTGTGCAGAAATGTCAGAGTCAAGACGGAATGTGTTCATCGGTGCAGTCTGTCCTGGAGCGACTGGGATCTCAGGTGCCCGACAGGCAGCTTTCCCAGGAGATCGCTGCCTCCTGAGAGGAAGGATTGTATGCCCCATCCTCCCCGTGATAATAAGGGCTCACGCAGCTCCCATCTGACGAAACAGAGAAACACAACACAAGCCTTGCCTTGACTAACACAATTTCATCCAGGGAATATGGCATTCCCAAACAGGACTGCACCGAACAACACAGTATTCCAAAAGCAAGAGAAAGAAAACAGCAGCACAAAAATGTCATCGGGAAGGAGACTTCCACTTTGAACAGACGGACGAGGTGTGTTGGATGAAGGCGGCCTTGGCTGGGGCTGCACTAGCTCCTGCTCCCGTCGTTTCCAGAGGCCTACGCCGTAAATCACGCTGCTGCTGCAATTGCGACAACAAATACGGCCTAATGAAGGAACACCCAGCGTGCCCCAGACCAATCGGGACGTTCCTCCTGGTACAGGGAGGGTTTGTATGTTGTTCATATAGGGCCCTGGGTGCAGCCTTCCTTTAGAATAGACTTTCACAGACAGAACTTTCTGGAGACAGAAACTTGCTATTTAAATTTTTCTTGCTTTCTGCATGTTATCTCTGTCCTGAACAATTTTCTCACACCTGTTGTCCTGCCAATGTCAAAACACTGCTGCCTAAGCCACAGGTTTCTCACACTGGTCAGCATAGGTTATTACGTTGGCTATCTGGCCGTTAGGGCGGCATGCAGCCTTGAAAACAGAGAACGTGCCAGAGGAGGTTATGGGGACAAGGACAGAAAGGCCAGGAAAAGGAGAGGGCACAGACGTTTTAGTGCTGAATCAGATATTCTAAACATATTTTCAGCTGTGGTGCTCAGACATGTAAAATAAGGAGGAAAGGATGGAAGGTCGAATGGCTGGAAATAGAAGTTGCTGCTTGGTTTTATAAATGACCTTTTGTAATGAGGAGGACTTTTGTAGGAGTGTGACATTACAGAGTGTCCCAAAGAGAAAATACTCAGCGTCAGTACAAACCAGTTGTACCAGATCGCTATGATCTGGTGCCTTCGTAGTATGGCACCCATGAGAATTCAAAATTTAAGACCTGGTATGTCTGCAACAATTTAAAACACCCACAGCACTTCTGTAAGACAGGCCAAGATACAGAGAGTGGGCCACAGGCTGAGGACCCTCCCCCTATGGCCCCCAAGATTGGAATAAAGTCGGCGCAGGACTCTCCCTCTTCACCTTGGTGCGCAGCCCTGGTTTCTAACCCCAGAAGCCCAGCATCCCTCCCTGCCATTCTGCATCTTAATTAAAGCCGAAGGCTGCCAGCTATACACGGCTGCTCTCTGTTCCCTGTTTCCCACATGCTAGGCCCCCATGACAAAAGCACCCTGAGTCTGCATAGGAAGATGCACTGGGTGGGGGGGGGGGGCAGCTGGCCATGGGCCACAGAGCGGGGGCAGGGCAGGGGGCTGCTTATGCTCATTACGTCTGCCCATAACTCAGTGGGGGAAGGAAACCCTTGTCCTGTCATCTGGTCATATTTTTTAAAGGGGTTTGGGAGGTACACACATTTTGTCGACTTCACTTTTATACTGGAAAGCATAAAACTGGAAAGAAGAATAAAAAGAACATGAAATCAATTTATAAGCATCTAGAAGAGAAAATGCAGCTTTATTACTGTATTACTCGATGGCTTTCTCCCCCTACAACTTTCTATCTTGAAAATTCTCAAGTCTACAGTAAAGGCAAAAGAATAGTACAATATACATCTGAATATTCTTCACCCAGATCCAGCACTTGCAAGCATTTGCTTTCTCTCGCTCTCTTTTTCAGTATCTGTGTATATCTACATCTTATATGTGTTTTTCCCCAGAAGCATTTGATAGTTTCGGGCATTATTTCTATCCCTAAGTACCACCCCAGCATGTGTCTCCTATGTAGCCACAATCCTATTATCACAACTGAGAAAAGTAATGATTCTATAATGTCATTTAATATGCAGTCTGTATCCATTCAATATCCCCAACTGTCCCCCAGATGCCTTTTAAGGAAAACCCTGCATCCAGGTTCAAACACTGTTGTGTTTGGCTGTGTGTTGGCTCTGCCTCTTCAGCCTCCTTTAACCTAGAACAGTCTACCTGCCTTTTTTTTTTTTTTTTTCTTTTAAACAGCACTGAGTTTTTGAAGAGTCCAGGCGAGTTGTATTGCAGAATGTCTCACCTTCTAGAGAAATATTTCTGATTGTTTCCAGGTTAAACATTGATGTCGTAAGTG
The DNA here is from genome assembly GCF_004348235.1 of Phoca vitulina. Taxonomy (NCBI): domain Eukaryota; kingdom Metazoa; phylum Chordata; class Mammalia; order Carnivora; family Phocidae; genus Phoca; species Phoca vitulina. The sequence goes on along the minus strand of NW_022589727.1, from coordinate 28,610,307 downwards.
CTACACAGGTGAATCTGAACCCTTCTAATTGCATCGCATTAGGAGGCAAGAATGGTGATGAGCCACTACTACACCTTTGCTAATTCTGATGAGTGAGGCATTGACCACCAGATCTTTCCATTGTACAGCCTCAGTTTCCCCTCATGATAAGATAATCTGCAGGGTGACAATTTAAGATTGTGTGATTATTCTGACTCCCAGACTCCCTCACCCTCAGTCTTAATAAGCACTGATGGTTCTTACCTCAATCAGTTCTCATACTGGGTTTTGCAGAAGGTGATCTTCTCCTCCTCTCACTTCTACATTTACTCACTGGTGTTGTCTGTGAAGAAAGACTTCCCTTGTCCCCTTCTCTTTATTCCTTTGTAATTATTTCAGTTTTTACAAGTTTACCAAAGATGCATGAATTATAAAACATTCAAAGTGTTATAACCAATTACTGCCATCATTCTTTTGGATGGTCAAACTGTCCCAAATTTGGCCTGTGGCCACCCTTTCAAGCCGGCTCCTGTGTCCTTTTGACATCATCCCATTACTTGTTGACTATAACCTAGCTTTCTGGCATAAGATGCTATAGGCCCACCTGATTTTTCCCTGACCTAGATCTGGAAGTAGTCATTTCTCCAAGAAACCCTAGTTTTTTCTTATTGGGGAATAGCATTTAGAAATCAAGATCTTCGTGTCATGAATGCCCACTGCAACTGGAGTTTCACTGCATCTAGCTCATCTGAGTGAATAGAATTTAGGATATGTTATATATGTTATATATTGCATATATTTAAATTATGACAGCATATTAATATGACATCATCCTAATATTTACAACTCAAATTTAACATTTCAGAGATCTTTTCTTTTTTTTCTAAGTATTTGCATCTTTTCTCTTACAGTGAAAACTTTGATCCTAATTTACATTCATATATTGGCTTCTTTGCTTTATCTTACTGCATATAAAAATTTTTAGAATAACAATACCAGTATTACTATGAAAAATAAATCTACTAAAGAAGTGTAAGATTTTATTTTAGATCTTTTCATCCTTAGACTATATACTACTGAGAATATATAGTCAGGGCTGTGTTCAAAGTTACTTGAATTCATTTTTTTCTCTGGGTGGTAAAATTATTAATTTGATATATACTTGGATCATATGTTTCCATCTGCATTCAGTCTTGGGGCTAGCTTGCTTCATATTTTTAATTAATTAATTTTTTTGGAATATGCAAAACATTTACATGATTCAAAAATCAAAACTGTATAAAAAAATTATACTCAGAAAAGTCTCTTGCTCATTATCTTTTATACCCTCCGTCCCACTGCCATTCACCTATCCACACAGATAACCATTATCAGGTGTTTTGGGCTTATCCTTCTCAGGTTCTCTCTATAAAAATAATGTGTGTATGTGTGTGTGTGTGGTGCTAACAAACATACGCATATATTTACTTACTCCCTTTCTTTCTTACTCAGAAGGTATCACTCCATATACAATCACCTGAGCCTTATATTTCACTGGCCTTTTCAAAATGGTGGCCTTCTAACCCTACCAACCCTTCCTCATTTATTGGCCGGCATCCTTTTATAAAGATGAGATTTTCTTCTGCTTGTCTCCTTCTCTGGAAATCACTCCGTGGTCCTTCTGTTCAGAGAAGTGGTTTTCCATTGCTTTGATAGCTGTGTATACTGTAGTATGTGTACCATAGTTTCTCACAGCTTTTCAATAAGATGGGCCATTCAGATGGTTCTAGGGAGTTTCACCCCGAGCATCTTTGCTGCAAGCATTGCTGCTGCATAACTAATTGGCCTTAAGGCAATTTTTCCATAAAGACAAAAAAAAAAACTGGTTTACAGTTTGGCTTGACAGTTTGTTGGTTTCATCAGTTGGTTGAGTGTTTGGTTTTATTTTGCTCTTGTAGCACTCCCATTTTTCTATTATATAAACAGCTGTTGTAATGGTCTATACAGTGGCACACACTTCTGAACCCACATTTTCCACAGAGCTTTGGAATGTCTATCAAGGAACATGTGATGATATGCCAAGAACAAACAACAGCGTAGAAGGCTTTCACACTGCGATACACACTCAGTCACAAATACGCACCCTAGTATTTGGAAACTGGTATCTCTTTTAATAAAGGAAGAAATTTTAGTGAGAAAAGTGCAATGATGAAGAGATGGATCAACCAGCAAAACAAACAAACAAACTATAGTACTAAGAATGAAAGACTTTGAAGAAAAGTGCTTAGGTACAATTCACAAAATAAACTCAGGTATTTGTGCAGGACTGCCATGAATCTATATTCATTTTAAAGACTGGTTCAACATCTGCAAATCAATCAATGTGATACAATACATTAATAAAAGAAAGAACAAGAACCATATGATCCTCTCAATAGATGCAGAAAAAGCATTTGACAAAGTACAGCATCCTTTCTTGATCAAAACTCTTCAGAGTATAGGGATAGAGGGTACATACCTCAATATCATAAAAGCCATCTATGAAAAACCCACAGAGAATATCATTCTCAATGGGGAGAAACTGAGAGCTTTCCCCCTAAGGTCAGGAACACGGCAGGGATGTCCACTATCACCACTGCTATTCAACATAGTATTAGAAGTCCTAGCCACAGCAATTAGACAACCAAAAGAAATAAAAGGCATCCGAATCGGCAAAGCAGCAGTCAAACTCTCACTGTTTGCAGATGATATGATACTTTATGTGGAAAACCCAAAAGACTCCACCCCAAAACTGCTAGAACTCATACAGGAATTCAGTAAAGTGGCAGGATATAAAATCAATGCACAGAAATCAATGGCATTCCTATACACCAACAACAAGACAGAAGAAAGAGAAATTAAGGAGTCGATCCCATTTACAATTGCACCCAAAACCATAAGATACCTAGGAATAAATCTAACCAAGGAGGCAAAGGATCTGTACTCAGAAAACAATAAAATACTCATGAAAGATTGAGGAAAACACAAAGAAATGGAAAAACGTTCCATGCTCATGGATTGGAAGAACAAATATTGTGAAGATGTCAATGCTACCTAGAACAATCTACACATTCAATGCAATCCCCATCAAAATACCATCCACTTTTTTCAAAGAAATGGAACAAATAATCCTAAAATTTGTATGGAACCAGAAAAGACCCGAATAGCCAGAGGAATGTTGAAAAAGAAAAGCAAAGCTGGTGGCTTCACAATTCCGGACTTCCAGCTCTATTACAAAGCTGACATCATCAAGACAGTATGGTACTGGCACAAAAACAGACACATAGATCAATGGAACAGAATAGAGAGCCCAGAAACGTACCCTCAACTCTATGGTCAACTCATCTTCGACAAAGCAGGAAAGAATGTCCAATGGAAAAAAAGACAGTCTCTTCAACAAATGGTGTTGGGAAAATTGGACAGCCACATGCAGAAGAATGAAACTGGACCATTTCCTTACACCACGCACAAAAATAGACTCCAAATGGTTGAAAGACCTCAATGTGAGATAGGAGTCCATCAAAATCCTAAAGGAGAACACAGGCAGCAACCTCTTCGACCTCAGCTGCAGCAACTTCTTTCTAGAAACATCGCCAAAGGCAAGGGAAGCAAGGGCAAAAATGAATCATTGGGACTTCATCAAGATAAAAAGCTTTTGCACAGCAAAAGAAATAGTCAACAAAACCAAAAGACAACCGACAGAATGGGAGAAGATATTTGCAAATGACATATCAGATAAAGGGTTAGTCTCCAAAATCTATAAAGAACTTATCAAACTCAGATGCTGGGTGGCTCAGTCGTAAACGTCTGCCTTCGATTCAGGTCATGGTCCCAGGGTCCTGGGATCGAGCCCCGCATCGGGGTCCCTGCTCTGCGGGAAGCCTGCTTCTCCCTCTCCCACTTCCCCTGCTTGTGTTCCCTCTCTCGCTGTCTCTGTCTCTGTCAAATAAATAAAAAAAATCTTAAAAAAAAAAAAAAAAAGAACTTCTCAAACTCAACACCCAAAGAACAAATGATCCAGTCAAGAAATGGGCCGAAGACACGAACAGACATTTTTCCAAAGAAGACATCCAAATGGCCAACAGACACATGAAAAAGTGCTCAACGTCGCTCGGCATCAGGGAAATCCAAATCAAAACCTCAATGAGATACCACCTCACACCAGTCAGAATGGCTAAAATTAACAAGTCAGGAAACGACAGATGTTGGTGGGGATGCAGAGAAAGGGGAACCCTCCTACACTGTTGGTGGGAATGCAAGCTGGTGCAGCTACTCTGGAAAACAGTATGGAGGTTCCTCAAAAAGTTGAAGTGGATGGAACTGGAGGATATTATGCTGAGCGAAATAAGTCAAGCAGAGAAAGACATGTATCACATGACTTCACTGATATGAGGAATTCTTACTCTCAGGAAACAAACCGAGGGTTGTTGGAGTGGTGGGGGGTGGGAGGGAAGGGGTGGCTGGGTGATAGACATTGGGGAGGGTATGTGCTATGGTGAGCGCTGTGAATTGTGTAAGACTGTTGAATCACAGACCTGTACCTCTGAAACAAATAATACATTATATGTTAAAAAAAAAAGAAGATAGTAGGAGGGGAGAAATGAGGGGGGTAAATCGGAGGGGGAGATGAATCATGAGAGACTATGGACTCTGAGAAACAAACTGAGGGTTCTGGAGGGGAGGGGGGTGCAGGGATGGGTTAGCCTGGTGATGGGTATTAAAGAGGGCACATTCTGCATGGAGCACTGGGTGTTATACACAAACAATGAATCATGGAACACTACATCAAAAACTAATGATGTACTGTATGGTGATTAACATAACATAATAAAATTTAAAAAAACGTATGGTATTCAAATATTTTGTCATTTTGCCACAGTCTTTTTAATTTTGTCATTCATTTTTTTTTTTTTTAAGATTTTATTTATTTATTTGACAGAGACACAGCAAGAGAGGGACCACAAGCAGGGGGAGTGGGAGAGGGAGAAGCAGGCTTCCTGCTGAGCAGGGAGCCCGATGCGGGGCTCGATCCCAGGACCCTGAGATCATGACCTGAGCCGAAGGCAGACGCTTAACGACTGAGCCACCCAGGCGCCCCTAATTTTGTCATTCATTTTTCAAATTTCATTATGTCCTTTTCAATGACTGTCCCTCTTTTATTTTTCATGATTTTATCTTTCACAGCAAAATTGCCTGATGGCCAATTAGTTATGTGGTGAAAATGCTGGCAGCAAAAAGGCTTGCAGCAAAGATGCTTAAGGCAAAAACACTGGATATGCATTCGAACGTTCTCCTATGTTCTACCAACCTCTACGTTAAACTCAAACTCCAGGCACCCTGGTTCAGTACCAAGTGACACAGCCTACACAAAGAGCTAGTAACCTGAAGGGCATCCTACCAAAGCCAGGGCCGCAGGTGAACGCAGGTGCCCACCGTGGCTGGCTGGCAAAGCCTCAGTGAGCTCAGAGTGATGGCAGCTGCTAGCACCGAGCCCACAGCCTCCCTGGAAAGTTCTTCCATGGCAAGTGCAGACCTCTCCAGAGGCCTGCCTGCTTTCCCAATCATGTTTTTAGTAGGTGTCCACCTAATAAGACATTAATTAGTCTTTTCTATGCCAGCCTGTGAGAGTTAAGGTATGACCTACTCCACATGACATTCTCCCCCTCTTGCACACAATTTTTTTTCACTAAGAGGAAATTCAGTCTAGTTGTAGGAAAAAATCTGCCCTAAGTAGTTTTTTCACATTTTCCCACCTATATCCTCTGGAAGTACAACTATCCACTCTCAATAAGGCAATCACTTTGTATGTGACCCTTGATATCTATGCATTGGAAGTTTAATTTACCAGTAAATTAACTGCCTTTTATATGGAAAGCAGAACATGGATGTATTATTTTCAAACAGAGTGGACTAAAATGTAAGAGATTCAGATAACATTTAGTTACTGCTTCTTAGACACACTGTATTACCTTTGTCTTTTTGAAATCCAAAGAAATCTAGAACACACACTCAAAAAAGCATGGTACCAGCTGTCCCTGTGCTATCGTTTCAGATCAACGAGATAAGGTAAAGCCAGTCTTGTCTTACAGGGTTGGGACTGAGTATGTATTTTAAATATGGCATTATTAGTCATAATCGTTAAATAAATAATTAAAAGTAAAAGAGCCACTGTAAATAAAGATGGACATATTCCTAACAAGTTATAATACATCCAATTCATATGCCCTCACTGCATTTTAAACGATGATTCTTTTAAGTGTCTGGATGATGAGCAAGCCCCTGGTCACTCTGGTGTCAGGGCAGCTGAAGAGATGACCTGAGGGCAGTGGCAGCCTCCACACTTCTCATGCCATGGGTTACATTCCCTCTGCTCTGCTTCAAGCAAGGAACAATCGAAGGCCTCTCATACCGGCTCTGAAGGATGCTGATCTCAGGCACAGAGACACAGTTCTAACACTGCTTTGTCAGGATCTCACTTGGGGTGAGGGACCAGTAAGAAAATTGGCTGGCTTAGCAGCAGAAATGCTTTAGCTTTCTGGGTGGCCATGATCCTGTCCACACTGATGTGCTGCAGAACAGGGTCGCAATGTCCTTGCCTTGACCACTTAGAAAGACCAGCGTGTGGTCTTTCTTCTGTGAGCCGATCTCTTTGAAAAATAGGGGATGCTTTCTTCATTTCCCTTTCAATTCTGAGATCTTTGAATGAATAAAACCAAAATAATTTATACCTAGTAATCTTCAGAAAGGCATTTTCTGAAAAATTTGTTGACTGTGGCCACTACTCCTGTCTTACCAATCCGATGGCTTTTAACTGGGAGCAATGTTAACTTCTTTTATGTTACAAATTTTTAAACATGTTTGTGCATCACCCTGGAGATTCTTAGCATGTCTGGGGTACAGTCTGAATCTCTGTTTCAAAAGAAAGAGTTCACCAGGTGTTTCTGATGTACACCCCCTCATTTTAAGAAAATCATATTTTGACCATTAAACTGGCTATAGTGAAACTAAGAGAAATTTCACAGTGAAGACCATTGGCTTAATGGTCTTTACTGTTAAGTCATTTGTATTTACCAAATTTCAACAGATAGAGCATTTTTCATTCATTGTCTTTCAAGGGCTCAGTGTAAATAATATATAGGCCAGCCACGGTGACCTGGGACAGATCCTGAAGATGGACATTTTCTTTAACATTATGGCAATGTACTGACTGTTATACACAGGAAGCATTAGGCACTCTTTTCATTATGGAACAGCATTATTCACTTAAATATCTCCTACAGAGTTTGCTTCCAAATTATGAGTTGGTTCAGTGTTATAGTGTGCAGAAAAATGTTGGCTGCCGTTATAATGAAGGACTGTAAAAATCCCAGCAGTGTGCATCCTTTGTATAAAGCATAGGAGGAACCATCCTCTGACTACACAGTATCCAAATTTTATGCACCACCGTGGCTAGCTTTATGCTGTAACTGTGTGCCTTCTGGACTTGTTTTGTTTTGTTTTACCTTTTAAAAATGCGACCCTGTGCTGAACATTTCCTTTCTACCTCTCCATCAATATCTGAGAAATAATTAATGTTAGCCAGTTTATTTTTTGGATTCAGAAACCTACACTTTCGGACACAGTTTCTTCTGTTTATGGAATGAAATATATTTTTAGCTCATGGGGTAGAAAGCTTGTATGCTTTCAAGAATGGCTGGATAGAAACAGAAAAAAATAGGATATTAAATATAAGCATCTGAAATTGCCATCTGCATACAAATCTCCAAAAGGCAAATGGAATAAAGCATGATGTATTGTTCAATGGCCACAGGAGAGCTGTTCTTCAAGGGTAAAGCAGCTCATAAAGAAACGTGTGTTGATTCTCGTGACAACCGACCTGAAGTCCACATGCTCGGCAGGTGGGCACAGATGCCACGGCCATATTTTGGCCGGCCTGGTGCACAGCACAGCCATTCCTTCCACGAATGCCTCGCCCAAGCTGCCTTCTATCCAAGGCCTGTTAATTTCACCTCTTAAATCTGTCTACTCTTCTCCGTCTCCTCATTGCCAACCCGTGTAGGCTTCTGTTTTCTCTTGCAACTGCTTCCCTACAGGTCTCTTGAAGCCAGCCTGGCCCCGCTCCAATCGGCTCTCCACGTCGTCACCAGAGAGAGCTTTGAAAACACAAATCTGTTCACATCATGCTCTGGCTTAAAGCACAATAGCAGTTTCTCTTCCTCTTCAGATGAGATGAACACTCTTCTCCCCGCCTCCCCTACCTAGAAGGCATCCTGCAGCCTGGTTCCACCCTGCCTCCCCAGCTTCCTCGCCTGGCAGGCTCTGCCTCCCTCCCAGAGGAAAAGCCTCTCTCTCCCTGGCCTCTTCCCAGTCACTCAGACTTGCCATGTTCTCTCTTGACACAGGGCCCATGACAGATGTTTCCATCGCTTAGAATGCTCCACCTTCGACTTCATCTCATTACCTCCTTTCAACTTACAGATCTCCCTGGAGTCTCTTCCCGAGGGAAGCCTTCTTGAACCATGCTAAGTCACTGCCCCTGTTATGGGGTTGTAGATAGAATACCTTGTACCTCACCTTCTGGCACACCAGTCACAGAGCATTTGCACGTTCATTTTGTGATTATTTTATTAGTACCTGTCTTCTCAACTATAGTGTGAGGCCCATGAAGGCAGGCGTGAGGCAGCCTTAGGCTTTCACCGTATTTCACCTTGCTCTGTGCCTGGCCCGTTCAGTGTAATATGGTGCTGCCCAGACATTCTGGAGTTGGCTGGCTTCAGTTCAAATGCTAGGGCCATCACTTGTCTACTGTTTGACTTTTGAAAGTCATGTAACCTCCTTGTACCTAAGTTTCTCCAGCTGCAAAATGGAATAAAAATAGAGTTGTAAGGGTTAAACCAATTAATTACATAGAGGGTTTAGAACGTGCCCAGCATGTAGTTTAATCAAAGTGTTTGCTATTACTGCCCCAACCACCACTTCTCCTACTGCGGCTGTTACCATCAAAGCCCTCCAGGATACTGAACGAATGACTGACTTTCCAGGGAATTCTAAAAGACCACAGAATATTCCTATGGAGGTGGACACGTGTCACTGATGTGGAAATGGAGGTGATAGCTGTCCATGGAGAGCAGCTCTGAGGGCCACACACGACAGTGGTCACTGATTATGATGAAATTGTTAAATATAACTAACTCTTGGTGTGGCAAGGTGTTTGTGACACACTATGTGAAAAAAATGAGCTATACTGGACATACAGATAGACACACACGTATGCACACATATGCACACACATGGCAATGTGTGAAAAGATGATCATTAGAATGATCATCGAACTTGGGGGTAGGGGAGAAGATACTAGATTATTTTCCCATTTTCATGGTATTTTTCTTCTATGATTGAATATTTTATACTAGACATGAGTTAGCTTTCCAAAGACAAGAAAGCTATCAATGCTATCCTGTGATCTGTTATTTTACACCTCTAGCATGTGCTTTTGAGTAGAGTATAGCAGTTTCCAAACAGGATCACCCGAGGTGCTTTTTAAAAAATAAAAATCTCTGCTTATTCTCTATTTGGGGCAACATAAGGTAGGGGCTAGATATCTGTGTATCTAAAAGTTCCCTTAGATGATTCTCATTTGGAAATAAATTTAGCAACAAGGCAGTTCAAGAGAAAATGGTACTATAAATGGTGCATTGTTCATAACAGGTCATTTTTTCTTTAAAATATTTAAAAACACACCAAAGTTTAGCTAAAACAGTATCTCAGAGCTTTAGCCTGCCTTGGAGGTGAAAACTTCCTTAAAATAAATCAGATAAATGTGATTCTTTAATATATTCAACAACTGTAAATACATCCACACCCTTGTTCCATTCTGCTCTACAGTGAACAAATCTGAGGGACTTCTTTTCCTGATGTAATCATGGCCCAGGAAACATAATTAAATTAGAATAAGAACTGGAAATATCAAAGGCAGCTCATAAGGTGAACCAGAGACCCAGTATAATTAAAGCCCCCAAACTAATGCTGCTCGTTTTCACTCTAAAATGGAATCAAAACATTTTAAAAAAAGAACAAGCTCCCTTTGACTCTGAAAAACAAACTGAGGGTTCTAGAGGGGAGGGGGTTGGGAGGATGGGTTAGCCTGGTGATGGGTATTGAGGAGGGCACGTTCTGCATGGAGCACTGGGTGTTATGCACAAACAATGAATCATGGAACACTATATCTAAAACTAATGATGTAATGTATGGGGATTAACATAACAATAAAAAAAATTAAAAAAAAAAAAAAAAAAAGAACAAGCTCCCTTTGACTTGCAGTTTTTTCTTTTTTAAGAAATATTAACTGGCTGAACTACTTTTAGGATGCCTGGCAACAAGAGCTATGTTTGCAACGTTGTCAGCACTGACGAAGGAAAGTGGGTCCTGAGCTAGTAACCTGGGGAAAACCTGAGGCAGGTTCACCTTTCCTCAGGGGCCCTGGGTTTGTCTGATTCAGCCGAAGGTCATGGGAAGTGGCCAATGGAGATGTTTCCTAATGCAATTTTACTTTTCTGAGATGCACGAGCAGCAGAAAATAATGAACTCAGGCAGACTTGTAAGTGCCCAAGGCAGTCACCTTTCTTGCACGAGGTCGTTTGCCTTCTCCACTTAGCCTGGTTCAGCCTCACTGCCTTTTAGCGCTTCAGTCCAGGCTTTGGTGCACTTGGGAAGGACACCTGCTCCGATCCTCTGCGAGGCCCCCACATCTTCCAGTGAGGCACAGCTCAGCTCCAGGTCACACTGCTCCTACGTCCCCATCCACAGAGGTCTCTGCCTTCTTGCAACAGGCTCAGGGGCAGGGGAGCGGCTCTGCCAGAGGATGCCTGCTCCTCATGCTTCTCCATCCATTCCTCCATCTGTGTTCCTTCCCAGCCCTGCAGAAGCCCTGATACATCTTCGCCTCTGGCCACTGCCGTGTCCCCTACGGGCTGGTCTTAGGAGACTGTGGTCACTTAACCAACATCAACCGGAATGAAGAAGATTGGGGTACACATGGAGAAAGGCAAAAGCACTCTTGACTCTTATTCTTTCCTCCCTGATTATTGCTTACTACTGTAAAATTTCTGAGGTAATTTTTGAATCTCCAGAGAGGTCAAGATTTCTGTTTATTTTGCTCACTGCTACGTTCTCAACATCTAGAACAGTGTCTGGCATGTAATGGGCTCTCAATTTGTTGAATGAATAAATAAGTCAAGAGGCATGGAAACCTTTGTGATGAAATGCTGAAGAAACTGCTTATTTTGTTGAGTGGATGATGGGCTGAGAAAGTATATACTGCAAGTCTAAGAAAGCTTTTCATGCTTTTAAAAAGGTAAAAAAAAAAAACAACTTAAAATAATTTTGCTTATTCCCAAAGGCTATCCTATTTGAATAAGTAAAAAAAAACACATCCCCTCAGAATATGGAGTTGATAGAAAAAATATAGAAAGAGGTAAAAAATAATGAAGAAATCAGTGTACATACAGAAAAAGAGCAGAAAGGAGAAAGGGTAGAAAGAAAAGATGAAAAAATCTGAAAGAAAAGATCAATCTGATCCACAAGTAATTTGAACTGAAGCCATCACGAGGCTTTCAAGCCACGATGCAGGGTATTATTAATCAATTCTGCTTGGGTCTGTAGAGCTGAGAGATGGCGGCAGCCATTGTTTATTACTGAGGTTGACTTTCCTTTCAGAAGGTTACTGGCCTTGATCTTTCTTCCCCTGACTGGCTGTTGGTATTTTGCTAATCAGAGCAAAATCCTTCTTGAGTAACAATGGGGTATGTCTGAAGCTGATCTTCGCGTGACCTTTCTCTCAGCCCTTCATGCAACAGTCATTTGGAAGTTCAAAAGACATCACAAATTACCATCCTGTTGGCGATGATGTGCACTTTGGTTCCCTTTATTATTATTGGGGTTAAGCTTAGTAATTGACAGCAACATTCTATAATGGGAGTGCTGAATTTGAGATTTTTTTTTTTCACACAGTGACAACTGGAATAAAGAAAATGTCTGTATTTATATTTGCACGAATAATTATGGGAATTATACAATGGAAGGGACTTAAGAAGTCTCCAGAACTAACTCCTTGCCTCCAGGCACATCACTCTGAAATCTCTCAAGATAGATGGTTATCCAACTTATTTTTAGAGGTTGCAATGGATAGAGATTACACAGCCTCCCTTGTTAGCTTGTTTCCAAAAAGAACTTCTAGATTATGTCTAACTGTACTCCTTCTCTCTATTATACTGCCACACAACAAGCAATTCATTAATCGCGCAAAATACAGGATGAATTTGCCCTTAGGAAACTATTAACAATATAAGCTCATAAATTTTTAAATTTCCCAATTTGACCCTGGGTGGACTAAATCTTTAATTTTTAATACTTTGTGAATATTGCCTCTCTTAATTAACATGCAAAGCTCCAAACTCTTAGAAATGCTGCATCCCCCCCTTCTCAGTCATAGGAATAACACATGCTTCTCTTTTTAGTCTTTGGCATTCCAGAAATGAGAAGCAAGGAAGAAAACCTGTAACGGCAAGGGCAGACAGCTCACAAATAAATGTGCTTTACATTTTCAGTGAGAAAATGTAATTCTCTGCCTGTGAAACAATCCACGCTGAAATATGCAACGTTTCCAAGTGGAAATCCCTGCAATTCTAATTCTAAACTCCGTGCAACCAAAAAATTACCTTGAGATACCTGTTTGAATCAGCATGCTAAACCAGGCCGCCTTGCTTAGGGCTATTTTCTTCACAGAAGCTGAATATAACCAGTCACTGTTCACTGGCTGTAAACATTTGGCCTAAGGATTAATAGGTGAAGACCTTAAAACAAGAAAATTATACACTGTCTAATTAAACTCCCAATTGCAAACGTCACACGTTGGTACGGGAAGGGGGTAGTTACAGACTGCTAGTGTGATTATATTGTAATATTGGCACAGTACAAAACAGCATCTTCCAAAACCAACACAAAGAGAAAAACAAAGTAATTACACACTGACGTTTTTATAGGAATTTTGGAGTCTTTTTTTTTTTGGGGGGGGGAGGCCTAAAATTTCAAATATATGCTTTTATATCTAATTGCCTCATGGGACAAATATTTATTAACTCCAGTTGTAGAAATCCTTCTCGAGCACAAAACACCACCTCCTTACTTTAGATTTGAGGTCAATGAAAAGCCAGAGAATAATAATTACAAATTACTTTTTCTTGATGATGGTATAACAGCCATAATTAGCAGCAAATCCTTTTGCCCTATTTGCATGTGCTGAATTTTCTTTAATTACTCTGCAGTCTAATTATGAAGCTCAATCTAGAGAGGAACTCACAAAAGCCAGTGATGCACAAAGCAGAAGACCACTCATTCCACCTCCTGGATTTACTGCTTTGAATCCTATAACAAACCAGTCGTAACAAACTCTATTTGTGTGGGCATGAACATGTAAACGGTGTCAGGGAGAAGATGCATGGTGCCGAGTGGCCAATGCTAATGGAAAGTGATACTGAGTTTACTAATTCAGATAAAGGCACCCAGATTGTGTTCTTGCCAAAGCACGGGGACTGTCAGAGAAACCAATGTGTGGCCCATGTTGCAATTAATTTGATTCTTGTTCTTTTAAGGCTCTCCTTGTAGATTTAATTAAAGCTTTCACACACTGGGCACATTCAAGAAGTATGCGAGTTTAATGGCTTCTTTTGAATGACAGCAGCAGTTGGAAGTTATGATTCAAACAGTAACAGGCAATCATAAGATAAACCTATTTTTAATAAGAAAGTGCTCTCATTCTTACTCATGGAGCAATTCATTTTTTTTTTTTTTTTTTTTTTTTAAAAGGGGACAGCAAATTGCACTTTCTCCCTGGGTATTTTTCCCTTCTTCTTACTGCCTTACTATTTCTGCACTGAAGAGTTTTCGATGCTCTGTCGGAATTATACTTCTACTGTTAGGTGGATAACTTCTTTCATCAAATTAACTGTGTTACCTATTCTTATGTCATGAAACCCCAACCCCACCTGTCTTTGCTTTGATCTTTAAGTACACTTCCCCAATCGCACTCATTTTGCTTGTTTGTAACTGGACCAACGTCCCCCCCATGGAAAGCAGTACTCTTCTCCCCTGACCTGTTTCAATCACCGCACACATACTGACATGAAATGAGAAAGCTAGGTGCTCCGTTATAGCAAGTGCTAGGAAACACTATGAAAATGATAATTACTAATAATGATAATACTCTAATGCATACCCTTTAACATTTTAAAAAATGTTTGAAAATTTCAACCTAATTGCCACTTCCTCCTTAAAGTTTTTATAATTGCTCCCCTGAAAGGAAGTTTTCCTTCTGAATTTGTAGGGACTTTATTCACATATTCTATGGTGTTTTATCATTTTCGACCTAATATTGAGTTTACATACATGGATTCTGTTTCCTACTAGACTATAATGCTCTTGTGATTCTTGGGTTAGTCTAATATGTGTTGTTCCCATGACCCCTGCTTAGTGCCTTGAGTAAGCACACACTCAAGTATTCCCTGAATAAATCAATGTGTCACTCTACCACTCCTAAACCCTAAACTGAGCACAATCCCTTATTAAGAATGATGAAACAAGTATATCATAAATCAAGAAAAAAGTATGTGTGTTTGTATGAGTACATACACACATGTACACCCATATACACAGAGCTTTGTTTTATGTATCGTCATTCTCTAGTACAATTAATGACAGGGCCAGGCGAGTCCATCTGGGCCCCATTCAAGACTAGCTGGTGCTTGCTATAGGATGATCACACAGTACCAGCAAAATCAGAGCCACGGAATGAGGTTCCCTTGAAATTTCCCTTCTGCTCCCATAGGCTATCCTTATCTATCATATACATCTGAGTGACAGGAAGGAAAATGTCTGAAAATGTATTTATCAATCTTTGTTTATTAAATCGTGTTTTCCCTTAAGCCAACGATGTGATGTGCATGATGCTGGAACAACAATAAATCTTCACTTCTCCAAAATGAGTAGCTGAGGGCAAGAGCAGGTGCACAGGAGAGTACGATTAATAAGTTCCAAACTTTATTTGTAGCCAAAATGTGGACTTTATAAAACAGGAAATAAGTTTCCCCATTCATTTGAGGCTACAGATCTGACAGATTGGAGTGTCACAGAAATGAACAAATCAAATAATTGGACTAGAGTTCTCATAGGAGCTATCCATGTTTTTGTTTATTGAATCGATTTCTTTGTTGTGAAGATCAGAGCTGGTGATGTTAGAATAGGACATCAGTAGTGCTAAGGAACCCGAAGCACTATCTGCAGTTCTTGACTAGATCAAACAGAGAGGCCCAAAGAGGTCCTATGGCTTGCCAGAGGTCATGGATGACTTAGTGGTCCTACTGGGGCTAAAATCCAGGCCCCTGGACACAGCTCAATGCCTGTTCTTCCAAACCGGAAGCAGCTTAACATTTTTCACCCACTAGAATTCCCTTGAATGATCTGCATGAAAACTCCCATCCTATAAAATGGGTACAATAAATAAATATGTCACTGTGGTTTTAACTTGATAAGAAGAGATATCTTCTTTCCTTTAGCTTTCAGCCTCTTTTCTAGGATCAGCTACTAAGGACTGGCCTGGGACCAGAAAGAATTACATAAACAAGATTTCCAATGATGTCATCCACTCCTATCCAAAAGTATTTAGAGGAAGCTGATGACTTTCAATTTCACACTTATGTTAAAAGTTAATCCAGGTTACAGTGGACATTTAGTCATTTTGACAGAGAATGTCCCCATGGACAGAAATCCTTATGGACTTGACTATTCATCTTTAAACACACAAATTTTGTTTTAATTGGCAAGTAAATTTGTACATTTAACACAGAACTAAGCCAGGACCTTTCTCATTGCATGTGGCTCTCGGCTGAGTGCTCTTAAGCACTGGTCAGGATGGGCCATGCAGAAATAAGAAGGCTCTGTAAAACGGGACAACTAGAAGGTTGTCTTATTAGCAAAGGGGATCAAGAGGTAACAGTCTTTCAGGTGTAAAATAAATGAGTCATGGGGATAAAAAGCACAGCACAGGGAATATAGTCAAGAATATTGTAATAACTTTGTATGATGACAGGTGGTAAGGACGCTTATCACGGTGAGCATTTGTAAGGTACATAAACACCACATCACCATGTTGTACACCTGAAACTAACATTTTTTTCTAGAAAAATAAAAAAAAATAAAATAGGACAACTAGAGATATCTTTTAAAATACCAACTTTTTAAATCTCAAGCAAAATAAACAGGATGATGCTCAAGAAAGTGTTGGAAGTTGAAGTAATTGCTTATAGAGAAGAGGAAAAAAAAATCTAACAATACTTCTCTTTCCTAATGAAAAAAATCAAAATTTGAACTCACAAGTTGAAGATTTTTTTTTTGTTTGAGAAACAACCTCTTGTCCTGACATTTGGTAATAAAAAAAGGGGTAAGACTTCCAAAGTGTTAAGAAGGAGTCTAATTGTCAGGGCTCTCAAAATGACACGTAAGAATTTCATTCTGAGGAGACTGTTTTCTTTGCAAAACTCCACTAGTTCAACCCCGATGCCAATTATCTGATAATATTGTTGAAAACAGGAATACGGCAAAAGCCTATCCAGCAGAATTATAGGGCTAGTCAGAGGATTAACACTGGCCAACAGCAATGACCCAGAAAAACCTCAGCCCCTATTCCTTACCTCCAGACTCAGACAATTTTTCCAGAAAATCAAAAGGGCCCTGGGCCAGACACAGCCTCCTGTTATTCTAAATGAGCAGAGGACATGGATGCAGACACATTTATACGAAGCCTGCCACGTTTTCTCTTGCCTGTGACTCGCTTTCACTGAGGCCCCAATGTATTCCCCCCTCACAGAGGTCCGAGCTGTTTACCAAGCAACGTTTCCTCATTTCTCATAGTCCCACATCCATGGCAGACCAGTGGCATCTGGTTCAATATTTCATTAAATCCTCCTGAAAACTAACAGTTCAATCTATTAGAAAAGTACAGTCCCTAAGCAACATAAATTACCTCCAGGCTCTGGCTGCAGCACGCCACCCAGCCCATTTGCTGTGGACACATTTATAGCTGTAGACTGTCTGCACATTCTAGATTCAGCAAGCAGAGCCTTCGTAAGCCTCCCTCAGACAGTAAACACTGGAACTTAAAAAAAAAAAGTTTTTAGCAAGCAAAGGTTATTTAGGTTTAGAATGAACAGTTTTTGTTTTGCCTTAATTATCCAAGAATTTAATGTAGACTCTTTTCTTGGGAATGTTGAGTATTTTGGCCCCTGTAGCCCCAGGATTTTCCACTTCTTTCTTTGCCCCGAGCAAAAATGACTGAAGAGCGTTCTCACGATGGCCCCATCGAAGACTCCGCTCTACAGAAAATTCAGAGCTAATTTATTTTTGCCGCAGGGCATCTGCAAGTTATGTGACTTAGAAGTCGGTCTGGATGAACAGTTTCATTCTGGACTAGTTTTGACAATCAGTTCAGTCCACACCATCTTCAAATGTTGTTGCCACTTGAAAAGTCTAGAAGTGTGGACACTTTTGATGGCTATCAGGAGGGACGGGGGGAAGGCCTTTTACCCCAGTTACAATAAAAATACCAGGGCCAGACACAATTCAAGTGCCTGGACTGGCCAGGCGATTGATTCTTCAGGTATCTTTCTGGAAATTTCTGCTTTAATGAGTTTCTCCTCCTACCCTGGGCCATGAGTCTGAACTCCTATTTGTGATAATGAATGAAAAGGTAGGTAAACCTTTGTCTATGACTTTTATGGTTCCCAAACAAACAAGCTTTAGCCCCAAGACTGCCAATACTGTAATTTTGAGGGCGGCTCTCTTTTTCGTGAGTTGAATGTTACACAGTTGTTGCATAGAGAAAACAGTAAGAACCAGGAATGTTCAGCCACTGCACGAATTTACTGCATGCTAGTTTGAGGAAGCCAACACTGTAACTGACTGTAATTGTGTGGCTGGCACAGCAATCAATCACAGTGGGCCTCTTCCGGGCTGAGCACTTTCTCCAGGCATCTGGGGCCTGTCACAGATTAAGACTTCTTGCTTAGTGGAGCTCACCTAGCTGCACTAGAAAAATACAGACATTTGCAAATTAATCGTGTGGCCCCAGCATTGTCAGTGACATGCCATGAAATTAGCAGAGCTGACATCATTCAGTTAAGCAGTCCCCAGAAAAGTCACATTAAAGCAATCTATGCAGAAACTGCAAATTGGGATTCGCAGCTGTAGATTGCCCCTTCCCCCACCAAAGCATTTAACTTGTCTGAGCTTCTGTTTTTTCATCTATAAAATGAGAGGTTAGGAAGAGATGAACTCCAAGGCTCCTTGTAGCTCTTGAAATTCTATGTAACATTTAGTTTGAACAATCTTGTGCATTAAATGCATTCCAAATGTTAGTGATATAAAGTGAATACTTGCATACTAAATCATGTTTCCAAATTACGTACACTGTTGTTTCAGGAATAAGCACTTGAAGAAAACAAAAAATGGACCTGACATAAAAAAAAAATTTGCATTTTAGGGAATTAGTATCCATTCAGCCTATGTGAATATATAAGCTTTGCAGAAAAAAAAAGACACATTCACAACCAATCCATACCATTCCTCAAGAGTAAACAAAACTGCATGTTATGTACCATACTAGATTCCTGCCCTGGGTGAAATTCTTACCAATCCTACAAATTATATGGAACCTCATGATAGCTATAGATGACACAGTTAAGATTTTTTTCTCTGTTGCTGCTAATGTTGTTTCTGTGTCTAAATTTCTGCTCTTCGGGAAAGTTGCATGGAGATACACTTTATGAAGTGTTCAGAGAATACAAATACACTCAGCAGCGAGGGAAGTAGTTTCAAATAAATCCACTACCTTTTACCCTTCCCTCACTCCCTGAACAAACAAAAAGTTTTGGTCCTATTAATTTGATAAGCGATAATTGCCTTCTTTGCCATAGTATTTTTGCAGATGTGACTTTTGGGGCAGCCACTGCTAACATGTGTCTGTCACAGACTGCAATAGGACTTTCTAAATTAATTTTTCTGGGAAAGGAAGAGAAAATAATGAACATAAAATGGTAGGGGAAAATGGGACTCTTGTCTCTTGTGTTTCTCACTGTGATATGTCAATGACATTTATCCTTTTTAGTCTTCACTTTCCTTCCATAGACTTAGAATATTTCTTAAAGGAAACTATCTCTAGGGGGGGTGATACAATATTCATAGAGAAATTTAATTCCAAAGTCAAACAGGAATGCAATGTATTTTATTTAACTTCTTCCCTGGAGTCTAGGCAGAGCTTACATGTGTGATATTGCAGCGAATCTGGATTAAGGGTAAGCAAATGTCCCTGTGTGTAAGTTACCTGTGGTGACAGGGGATCCGTACTATGGTGATGTTGGATGCCCCCCCAGAAGGCCCTACTGCGGGGAATTCCAACGCAACGGTATTTGTCATTATGTAGATTTGTGTTACTGAGAGAGGGGTAAGTGATCCATAAATCAGCTTTGTTCTATGAAATTCAGCACTTTCCCCTTATATAAACAATTTGTGATTATTCATTGTTTTATCTGGATCTTTTCCCTCCTCCATTAACACAAATAATTGAGTGCTGATTCTACTTATAAAAGGAACTTTAGAAAATAGTTATTTTAAGAAAAATGAATATGGAGCTAACTTATTTTTCTCCCTAATGAAGAAGAAACAGTCTGCAAATTACCAAATTTAGCAAATTTGCAAGAGAGAGAGAGAGAGGGGAAAAATAATTAAAACTAAGAGTACCGCATACACTAAATGTAGTCGACACGTTTATTTTTGCTAAGTTTAATTTAAAATAGTTATGATGACACTTCAAAGTACATTTCGTAAGAAGTACAAAAGATGTCATAAAGACCTTACCATAGTTTGCTATTACTTAGTCTTGGCCATAAAGCAGTCCAGGGCTGCCAGGTTTAATGTGAAAACCAAACAGTTTGGCATAAAGTTGAGATTTAGATGTGATCAAAGATGAAAATATGTCCTCATCAAATTCATTTAAAAATACTTAATAGCTCTCAGGAAATACCTTTCAGACTACGATAAATACTATAATATAATATTGAAACAGATGAAAAAAAAGGCATACAGATGCCAGTAAATATTTTTAACTGAGTGCTAGAAACATACCCAGTGCTGTCCAGAGTTGGGATCCTGAGATAGTTTCCTGCCCAGCAGAAGAGAATATGGATGGGAGTACTTACAACTGGGAATAAGCAAGGAAGGGCACAGAGCCGGAAAGAAAATCAGTTTAGAGCCCCAATGCCAGCCAAAATGGCAAGGCACAAATCACTTCCAAGACTTAACATCCCATTTCCCTACATCACTGGAAGGTATATTTATCTCAGAATCAGATGCCACACTATGTCCGCAAAGACAAAAAGAAAAAAAGAAGAGCTGCTATACCACATTCATCTTTTTTTTTTAATTTTTTTAAATGTTTTTATTGTTATGTTAATCCCCATACATTACATCATTAGTTTTAGATGTAGTGTTCCATGATTCATTGTTTGTGCATAACACCCAGTGCTCCATGCAGAACGTGCCCTCCTCAATACCCATCACCAGGCTAACCCATCCTCCCACCCCCCTCCCCTCTAGAACCCTCAGTTTGTTTTTCAGAGTCCATCATCTCTCATGGTTCGTCTACCCCTCCGATTTCCCCCCCTTCATTCTTCCCCTCCTGCTACCTTTTTTTTTTTTTTTCTTAACATATATTACATTATTTGTTTCAGAGGTACAGATCTGAGATTCAACAGTCTTGCACAATTCACAGCGCTTACCAGAGCATATACCCTCCCCAGTGTCTATCACCCAGTCACCCCATCCCTCCCACCCCACCCCCCACTCCAGCAACCCTCAGTTTGTTTCCTGAGATTAAGAATTCCTCATATCAATGAGGTCATATGATACATGTCTTTCTCTGTTTGACTTATTTCGCTCAGCATAATACCCTCCAGTTCCATCCACGTCGTTGCAAATGGCAAGATCTCATTCCTTTTGATGGCTGCATAATATTCCATTGTATATACATACCACATCTTCTTTTTTTTTTTTTTTTTTTTTTTTAAATATTTTTATTTATTTATTTGAGAGAGAGAATGAGAGAGAGAGAGCATGAGAGGGGGGAGGGTCAGAGGGAGAAGCAGACTTCCTGCCGAGCAGGGAGCCCGATGTGGGACTCGATCCCAGGACTCCAGTATCATGACCTGAGCCGAAGGCAGTTGCTTAACCAACTGAGCCACCCAGGCGTCCCATATACCACATCTTCTTTATCCATTCATCTATCGATGGACATCTTGGCTCTTTCCACAGTTTGGCTGTTGTGGACATTGCTGCTATAAACATCAGGGTGCACGTATTCTTTCGGATCCCTACTTTTTATCTTTGGGGTAAATACCCAGTAGTGCAATTGCTGGATCATATGGTAGCTCTATTTTCAACTTTTTGAGGAACCTCCATACTGTTTTCCAGAGTGGCTGCACCAGCTTGCATTCCCACCAACAGTATCACATTCATCTTATGCAACTTCCCACACAGGAGAACCACACACACGCAGCCTCGCCTGTTTGCGAAGGAAGTGTCCGCAAACCCGTGCTGAGCGCCTCTATCTGGCTTGCTACAGTTCAAACCTCAGACCGCCTGCCATCTTTTTGGCCAGGACACTAAACTTCTTGCCACAGGTGCCCCTAGCAACTCAAGCAAGGGAGTCCTCCTCCTCATAAAACACAGAGCTGGAGTATGTTCTGTCCACAGCCTGGCAGCCTTCCCTTCTTCTCTCAGAATCTAACAAGTCAGCATGTAAGAAGCGACGAGGACACAGTTGGGTTGGAAACAGGGCATTAACTGTGGACCTCTGAGTCCTAAAGGTGAGCCCCGCTGATCAGGGTCATGCTGAGAAGTGGCGAGCCTGGCTCTCCTGGATAATACAGTGTACACACACCCAAAACAGGCCTTGTTTGTTGGAGTCACAGGCTTCATGACATAAGGGCTAGAAATGGGGGGAGCCATCAGGACTTCCATACCAACCAGTCACTGCATTTGAGTGAGAGACTGCCCAAATAAATCACCTTGGATTTTCACGATGTGTGTACCACGGGGTTTTGGAAATCAGTTACACATGAAGATGGCCCCTCATTTGCTGTGTATTTCAGGCCTGCCGAGATGCTTGCTGCATCAAAGGTTTCTAAAGGAGCCCGAGGTGTGGGAGTCCCCTCTCTGCTTCCCAACCTTCCCTGAGCAGAGCCGATGTCAGGGAGCAGCTTTGAGGCTGCCCGCCTGGCTCTGCAGGCCTCCTCTTCTACATGGGGTATGATTTTCTTCTTTTGCAAAATGTGTGAGGGTGAGAAATACTGGTGCAAGAGAGGTCGCGAGATTTTCTTGCGGCTTCTTTCTAGCTCAGTGGGTAAGTACTGGGTCCATCTTTTTCTATTTCTACTGCATCTCGACTAAAGAGCCATAACGGTTCAGAGCGGCAGCTCTGGAGACAGGTGGCCTGGTTTCCCTCTGGGTACTGCTGCTGCCTGACCCTGCTACCTTAAACAGCTTGCTTTTCTCTGTGTCAGCTTCCTGGACTGTAAAAATAGGGTTGCAGTCTGTATGTCACAGAGCCGTTACAGGCCTAACTGTGCTAATGCTCATAAATAACTCAGAGTGGTGCCCAGTATGCGGCAAATGTTTAACATTTGTTGGTTAATAGTCATTGTTATCATCGCTGTTATCATTATTATTACATAAGTAACAAGTAATACAAACGGAATGATTATTTAGAGGAGTCAACTCATGTTCACTCATGGATGTGTTCATAGCAATTTACATATTTGAAAGTAAATTGTTTTTATCCTTTTTGGGGTCACTATCATCTCTTTTGGCTAATAAACTTGTTTCCACAGAAGATGGACTCTGTACGAAGTTTCTTCCAGATGCCACACATCATATACACAAACATACAGTGCCTCAAATAAGATAGTTGAGCAAAATCCCATGAATAGGGCTCTGTCTTCTTCATGGTGACTCCAGTTACTAAAAGGAATTCAGGGAAAGGAGTTTTGCCAGAAGAAGCGAGTGGGAAGCAAGAATAGGCCTTGCCCCTTCCTTCAGTAAGGATAGGAAGCAAAAGTGTGGAGTCAGCCAAGCCCCTTTTAAAAGCTGGGGGGACTGGCCATTTGGTAGGAAGAGCACTAGGGGGCTCACATATGGCAGGACCTGCTGTTTGCTCATTTACTCAATGATCTGCAAAGAGTTACATAGTCTGGGTTAGAAATGGCAGATAATTAAACCATAGTTCCTGCCCTCAGAGAATCTCCAGTCAACTCAGAGCCATTTAGAAAGGCTGCTTAGAAATAGTCAAACCGGACAGTAATTCAGGATCCACTAATGGAAGCTTCATTCAACCAAGAGGAACCCTAGCCATAAGTTTTAGGCTGCATATACTGAATTTATTTTATTTATTATATTTTTTTAAATAAGACCCATAAAGACTGAAATTAAACAAATTCTGAGGCCTGCATGTGGGGAGCAATGTGGATCTGATTTGAAGCACTGTTAGCTTCTAGAATGCTGGGCACATTCACATTGTTTGTAGATGCTCTCTGCCACAGCCACCATTACTAGTAAAGAAAATAAAACAACTGACAGTCGTGTAAGCCACTGGCCTGGCACCACCTGTATTTCATTCTGTCGTGTCTAAAGACAGTGCAAGGGCACGTATTGTTTTCTTCCCTTATGACAGAAATACTCAGTGCGTCACCAGTGATCGGGACCCATGTGTCCCGGCTGGTTCCAGGTTGATGGTCATCCCGCCTTGCTACAGGGGTATTCTGGGAACAATTCAGGAACTGCTTCTCAGAGGCACAGTGTGGTTTTCTCACTGCCACCACTGTTAGTAAAAATGCCGGGATACCTCTGGCTGCATGCTTTGAATGTGGCCTAATGTATTTCTGTGGCCTTCCTGCTGTCAGGGAAACATGCATCAACAGCATCTGTGTTCTCTTGCTGTGAGCTGTGCAAAGAATCCATCCTGGACAGCCCAGGCCTGCAGCCCACAAGGCTGACATTCCATTACAAGCCCCGTCTGCAATAATGTTGGTTGGGCTGGTGCTCTGAGGCTGAGCATTGATTAGAATAGAGAGGGAAGTGCTGAGTTCAAGAGCTGCCTCAACATCATTCTGTCCACCAATAGTAAAATACTGTTTACTGTGGGAGAACCGATATAACACAACATTTTCTAACTTAACTATTTTAAAGTGTACTGTTCAGAGGCATTATGTGCACTCATATCATTGGGGAACCATCAGCCCATCCATCTCCAGAACTTTTTCATCTTCCCAAACTGAAACTCTGCACCCATGAAACAATGACTCCTCATTCTTCCTCCCCTCAGCTCCTGGCAACCACCTATACTTTGTCTCTATGCATCTGACCACTCTAGATACCTCACAGAAGTGGAATCATACAGTATTTGTCCTTCTGTGACTGGCTTATTTCACTTAGCAAAATGCCCTCAAGGGTCATCTATGTTGTAGCCTGTGTCAGAATCTCTTTACTTTTTAAGGCTGAATGATATTCTACTGTATACACACACACACACACACACACACACACACACACACATACATATATACATTTTGTTTATCCATTTATCCATTGGTAGACATTTGGTTGTTTCCACCTATTTGGTTATTGTGAATAATGCTACTATGAATACAGGTGTACAAATATCTATTTGAGTCTGCTTTCAATGCTTCTGGGTATAGACCTAGAAAGATGTTTTTATAAATGAAAACAGTAGGGCTGCATTTCTTGGTCCCAGTTTAGTACATTTTCCATTTCATGCACACCTCAAAAAGGGACTGCATGATGCTAGAGAAATAAGTTTAGGTTGTGTGTGCCAAATCACAAAATTAACTCAGGAAGAGACTTCCTTCCCGGTGGGATCAGGTCATCATAATAAACAACATTTTAGAATTCAAAAATCTAGCTTGTTTTTCTATTTTCTACTTAGTTTCTCTCTTAATTTGTGGATCTTCATTATGGCTATTTCATTTACCTTAGCTTAACTTGATCTGTTACTTGCTCAGAATTCCAGTTTAATTGTAGTTCTTCACATAGTATCACTAAAATCAGCAGTGTAACTTCTGAAAGAGAAATGATTGCGGAGTGCCCTCAATTTAAACTAAAAATGCTAAAGCTAATGCTTTGGTCAGGATAGTAATTAAAAGATATTTTGAGAATTCAAAATTGTATGTCATAGAACACATGGTATTAAAATAATTGTTGGCAACGTCCTTTAGCTGTGTTAGCAAAAGGACCTGAACATCAATAAAGAGTGTCACACTGCACATAATCAGATCTATAATTTTGACCTTTGAAACTGAACTTGTTAATGATGTTCATTAATCAACCACATTCTTCCTATAGTTGGTTTCTCCCTTCACATAATGATTTATCATTTCAGTTAGCAACTTATAACTTCAGCTAAATTTTGTTGTCCCTGTTGTTCTTTGTATCAGTGTCGATCAAAAAAAATAAAAAGGCACATAGAATAGGAACCATTTATTTATGTTGTATTCCTTTGTTAAAACACTGTCAGGGCCTCTGTGGTTGGCAGGCTTCCCTTGGGAGTAATCACTAACAACCTGTGGGTTGTTACAGTATCAGCTGTGGGCAGCAGAGGGACACTTCAGGCTGACTGTGGAGTGACAGAGCCTGGACCTCATCATTGCGATACTGACAAGTATGTCCCTACTTGAGGAGACACTCAATAAGCTAGATTTGCTGAACGTCCAGGTTTAGGAAAAATCAGTGTTAGAATTTAGGGAGAAGTTTGGGGACAAGAGTTAGAAGCTGTCTGGAGATCCAAACGGATGGGTCATTTAAGTCCAGGCACCAGCACAGCAATTAGGACATAGAAAATTAAATTGTTCTTGAAGTGAAGCCAGTGGAGCTCACCTGAGCAATTTCCTGCCGAGCCGTGAAAGTGGGTTGGCCCGGCCCTGGGGAGCGAGCTGTGGCATGGCTGTCATGTCGGCTCCCCCGAAGGTGCTAGATGCTGGCTGGGGAGGGGGTGGCAGGGCTGTGGGGCAGGTCTGTTAGATGCGCCACAAGGGCTCTGGTATCCACTGCAGACAAAAGCAGCAGAACATTTTCATAACTGTAGCCTGACGTCAAGACCAAGTGGGGTCACCATGCTGTGGATTGGACATGGGGGCAGCTCAAAAGCTACAGGGCATTGGAAATTGTTTAAATTTGGATTCTCTTTCTTTTTTTTTCTTTTTCTTTTCTTTTATTATGTTATGCTAATCACCATACATTACATCATTAGTTTTTGATGTAGTGTTCCATGATTCATTGTTTGCATATAACACCCAGTGCTCCATGCAATACATGCCCTCCTTAATACCCATCACCAGGCTAACCAATCCCCCCACCCCCTCCCCTCTAGAACCCTCAGTTTGTTTCTCGGAGTCCATAGTCTCTCATGGTTCTGGATTCTCTTTCTTAAACACAGGTTATAAAGGTGTGTGTGTGTGTGTGTGTGTGTGTTGGGGCAAGGGGAAAGGATATATAGGGGAGATAGACTATCTTCTTCTTCTCTGATTACAGCAGACTGATAAGCATTACACCCTCTCAAACTCAGCATAAGGAAATCAATAGCCATATGGTATTACAGAGCCAAAGAGTCTGTTTTCACATGATCTCCAGGTGTCCTGGCTTTGTTACCTGAGCTGGACTAAGCAGCCAGAGAACCCAAGCACTCAAGGCACATTCCATCAGGAAGTTACTTTAGGAAGGAAGGCCTTGCTGGTGTGGGCCGGCTTCCTTCCCAAGAACCCATACACAAAGATGAGCATTGTTGGGAGCAGCCTCGTACTCTCTCTTACACTGGGGGAATTGTTTTCAAAGAGCAGAAATATGATTTATGTGAAATCTTACCAGTGAAAACACTCTAAAAGATGTTACTACCTGAGGCTCATCTAGAGTCCAGAGATCTCAAACCTGGATTAGAGAGACAGGAGTCAACAGTATTTCTAAGTGCAGAAAGCAGGGACAGGCTCTAGTTATAAACTGGAGGCACACTTAATCCACACCACCTGGCAACATCACTAACAAGCTCAGTGAAGCTTAAGTTATTGTGTGTTTCCAAATAGGGACCACCTACTCACAAAATATTTTGTGGGCCAGTTTCACTATTTGAGGGCGTCATGGGTACTAATGAGAATGTGGGCAGAGAGGAAGCATGGGCAAGGAGTCTATTGTCCTTTTCTGGGATAAGACAATACCTGTAGCCAGAAACAGGTGATAAAGAATTTTAAAATGTGGTCCTTTAAATGTCTTTTGTTTGGTTTATCTTAAAACAGAATTAGGAATCACAAATTGGTGACTAGATACCCATTTTATTTAGCCAAAATTTAAATTTAAAAATTGATCAGTTGCCAATAATAAAAAAATGAGAAGATTTAATGAAAGAAATTAAGATTTCTTGCTTCCCTGGGGGGTGGAAAGGGCAGAAAGATCTGTGTCACTGTAGTATACCTGGGCAAAGCTGAACAGCAGGTGCCTTCTCGAGACACACTCTTCACAAAGGGCCTCCCCTTTACTCACCTGGGTCATCTTTACAGGTCCCACAGGCAACGGTGAATTGACCTTTAAACTGTACCTACTGTGACCTTTAGGACCAGAACTCTGAGTCAACCCTAGCTTGACAAATTATAAAAGAAACATCTTAAGTGCTGTATCTACAAAACTATACAAACCAAGAGATGCAATTTCAATGAAGCAATTCTCAGCAAAGACACCCTCGTGAATTTCCAAGTGTCCCCTCAGGGCGCAAGACTACTCTCAGACGACAGCCACTGAGTTAAGAACTTCAGTGAATGCTATGTCAGCACTTCATTTTTAAAATCTTAATATATTTCTTGAGATTTCCCTCGCTTCCCTTTTAGTAAAGGTTAAGGCCATACCTACGAATTAGGCACTGATAACTGACGTATTCTCTTTGAGGAGTGGCCAGTTTCTTCAGTGACTGAGTGCTGACTCCAAACCTACCAC
The DNA here is from genome assembly GCF_004348235.1 of Phoca vitulina. Classification (NCBI taxonomy): domain Eukaryota; kingdom Metazoa; phylum Chordata; class Mammalia; order Carnivora; family Phocidae; genus Phoca; species Phoca vitulina. Next base: position 28,582,161 of record NW_022589727.1, on the reverse strand, counting down.
CCAGGCTCTTAGGCAAGCCAGGAAAAAAATAAAGGCCATTTTGATAGTTCCCAGTAACTATATACTTACACTAAGCTGTTCAGTAAATGGCTTTTTCCTGATTTTGTTTCTGTTAATGTTTTCTTTCTGACATAAGGACAGGGAACCAATGTTTATCATACGCTCCTATCAAACACACACTCAAAGGCACTATTCCATACAAGGATGCAGTGGGAGAGCTATTAGCAGCCAAAGGGCTGGAAAAGAGAAAACGCGAATGAATTTCAAAGAGCACTAGCAGAACTACCGAAGACAGAAGTCTGAACATTTCCATTGTAAACTCACTGAAAGGAAGACCTAACAAACTGGGTATTTTAATTTATTTAGGACCCATGCTCATAGTATCAAAGAAATTCATCCTGTAGCTGTTTATTCATTTTTGAATATGATAAATTTTTTCTAAATTGATGTTGGTTGTGAAAACTATCTAAAGGAGTACTCGCTTTATAAAAAAACATTTCAGAGGTGGTTTAAAAATAAATAATACTTTAAGTAAATGATAGTTTAGGAACTCATTTTCTTTTAATTAAGCTGTATCTGAATTTAAATATATCCCTACTCACTTAAACTATTTCAATATATCAAACTGACAGTGTAAATAATTGTTATTCAAACTATTCAAAATAGGGACCCTGTCCACCAGAATGCCTACACTACAGAAAACTTAAAAAGTATCTTATGCTGTTACAAAATTTACGTCTCCCAAATTAATAAGAAGCCAAAGCAATTCAAAGTCCAGTGTCGCACTGAAGGGCTTGCATTAAATAAGAGTTTTTGTCTATAATTGTGAAATACACTTCATACCTACAACCACAAAGCACCTTGCAGGGCATGAGAGCAGAGTGTCAGAGACGGTTAGGAAAAAAACACACCACAGCCCTTAATATATTATAATCTAATAGAAAAGACAAATGGGACCCAGGTAACTCAAGAGCCTGCATGCAAGGAGAGTGTACGTGAGCTCTGTAATGAGGGGGTGAGTAAGGAAAGCACCAAATCCCAGCATCCAAATTGGATGGAATTCTGGCATTCGGGCAGGTGCTGCTTCAAGCCGCCTGGGGACCAGAGTAAACTTTCAGAAGTCGAGTTCACGCCTGCGCATGTGCCTGTGCGAGCAAACGGGCCATTCTTAGATACAACCAGGGCTGCATTTTTTGTCAATTTTCTGCTTTGTGTTGTGTTCACAAACAAATAGAAATATGTTGAATTTAATAAGCAAGTCACGTTTTGCTTGTTGCACTACAACCCATAAAAATAGCTTCACTTTTATTTCTCCCACAGCAGTGCTGATGGGGAAACAGCATATATGAGAATAACAGCAACAAAAACTGCCTCCAATGGGTCTGGGGAAGCCCTGGGCGCCTTAAAAGACATATTGTGAGGGCACTGGGCAAAACCACGCTTTTTCCTATTGAATACCTCCATACACTGTTTGCATCTGTAATGTGAGGTCTGCCAAAGAGAGAGAGAGAGAGAGAGAGAGAGAGAGAGAGAGAAAAGTATTCCTCTCCTCATTAACTCAGTAGTCCCTCTCTATTCTCTTTAAAATTAAACTTTATGTAATTTTCTACAAATGAACCTAAGTCAAAGATTCCAGATAGAACTCCTTTCCTTGTTAAAAAGAAATTTAGATTTATGTTAGAGAACAGGGATCAGGAATCTTGACCAAAGAATATATATGTATATTTCTCCTATACTCTACGGATTTTTCATTATTGTCTCACTCATCAATACAAAACAAAACCAGAAAGAATTGAAGGAGTGATCCTATTAAGTTTGAATTCCTAACCAAGATGACAGGTTTAAAGTCATCCTCAGTTTTCAAGTCCTGGGAACTTCCCACTCTACAAACCAGAAAGCAAAGTCATGTCAACATGAATGGTGACATACGTCCCCTACAGAACACAGACAGCCTGGACGGGACTGAACGGGGAGCATCCAAGCACACCATCCGGGGACATCACCTGTGGAGAATGGTCAGTTTCAGTGGTAAATGTGCAACCCCTTCTTAACCCCCTTCTAGGTACCATCAGACTTGAGCTTCAGAGGTAAGAGAGACCAGATATAGGATAAAAATGGGCTGTGTGGGAAAGTTACAGCCATCAAAATTACCAACCAGCAGAACAACTGTCCCCTGAGATGGCTGGCAGGCACCCTGCTCAATGTGTGCAGGTTCGGGGCTCGTGCGCAGTGCCCAAGACAAGAATGGCTCTGGAGGTTGACCCTGACCTCTGGGAATTGAGACAGTTGGCTGAGCAGGATCTAGGGCAGGTGCAAGGAGTCCAAACACATGCACGACACTATTCAGCACACCGAGGAGAGTGATGCTGGCCTTTGGGTCTGACCCCAGAGGCAGACCACGCGGCCCCTTACTGGGTCTGGGTCTCACAGGTTTGGATATACAAGGTATTTGTGTTGAATGCCAAGACCATGACCACTCAGAAGAATTGGGGGCTTAGAGAGAAATCCCCGAGAGTGGTAGTATTGATGCCCCAAGACTTTGGCTTAGTTCTCTGTAAGCCATATTCCAGCCCTCTTGACTGAGCAGGGGCCTGAGCAGAAAACTCACTGCTGGGTGTCTGGCCCAAGAGTGGTCTTCCCTTGTGCCGTCAGCTGTAGCACCTGCACCAACGCCTGGCTTCCGGCTACAGGGACAGTGAGCTATCTTACTCCCGCGAGCTGTGTTCCTTGCTACCTTGATGATTAAAGACCCATGTTCTCCAGGGGCAAAGGAGAGGCGGACTCCCTTTAAAGGAGAAACAAGCCCTTGTCTTTGCTTGTGTCTTGAGTATGAAAACAAGAACTCTGAAGCATGCATGCATGGGCATTGAACCTACAGTCAGCTACAGCTCATAATCTGAAGTAGCAGATTATGTATATTATTAATATAGTTAATATTTATTGGGGCTAGCACTTTGATGGTAAGAACTCGTTTTCTTCTTCTAACATTCTTACGAGGTAAGTACTAGTATTATGCCCTTGGTATATATACCCGCGGAGACCGAGGGACACAAAGCCAAGCATCTCGCCCATGGTCACACAGCTTGTAAGCCACAGAACCAAGGAGTGCACCCAGGCAATTGTCTTTAGGGACTGCTGGTACCTGCACGCCATTCCCAGACTCTAGTTTGTCTCTGAGGAGGAAAGGCTGGGGTAAAACACTCCCTTGCTTCATGGCTCACTGTCAAACGTAACAAAGTTCTCTCAGTCACTACACCAGACAAGGATACAACACCCTCACTTTGTGAGTTATCCAAAGTAAACGTAACGGCTGAAAAAATGACATGAAATACACATCCTTGAAAGGATTTACGAAACACTTCTGTAAAGGCGGAAGTGGAAAAAGCTTTTATTTAGCTATCTTCCTGTGATGGCTCAAAAAGAAGACTAAAACACGATGGCAGAGTTTCAAGTATTTGCAGACTTACAGCAATGGTAAACTGCCGCAAGCTGATGACTATGCCATTTCCAGCTAATGGATCCAGGCAGCACGTGAGTTTTAACAGAGCAAGAGGCATCTCTGAGTTTAGTGCTGTGGCCGTAAGTGGTGGAGCAGAGTGGTTAACAATCAGACACACCTGACTTATGCTAGGTTCTGCCCTGTACTACCTATGTTACCTTGAACAACTTTCCAAACTTCTGGGCCCCTATGCTATTATTTATCAAGCACCAGCTGCGTGTACAAGTTATCTTACTTAATCTTCGTGGCCCCCTATGAAGTACACAGTAGCCTCATCACCACATTTCCCACTGCAAACTGAGTTCAGAGAGGGTAAGTAAGTCATCCACATTTACTCTGCTACCAACTAGGAGCTGGGATTCAAACCAGGTCTGTAAGATTCTAAATCTCAAGTGGCTGCCCCTTACCATTCTCTGACATTTTCTTCCTATAAAATAAAAACAAAATAAAAACTTGGTGCCTGTGTTTCCCATCTTCCTGTTTAAAATAAAATCTTCTGTATAAATAGCTCCCAAAGAACCCTTAATAGAACATAAGAGACCATAGTCAAACCATTAGGTTGAGTCCAGAAATAGCGGCTAATATAGGAGCTATTAGGATAATCACATAAAGTCTGGGTTAGAGGAGGCCTCAGTTTGTTTAACTTCTCTCTGTACCACAAACCACCCAGTTACCATCTAGAAAACTGAAGGACATTAGCTGATTGACAGATTAGGATGACATATCCATACTTATTTGCGTACCCAGCTCTCCGGTTTCATGCATGCCAAAGCGTGTGCTAGAGCAGAAAAATCTCAGCATCTGCATATTTATATGGCTGCCTATCAAGTACACATATTCTAAACAATAATCACAAAGAAATATCTACATATGACTCTCTCAACGTGGTTTCAGAAAATGTGATTTTGAAACAAGACTGAATAGAGCATCCAGACTTAAGACATTTTCCACATACAGCTCACATGGAGCTATAGTGGAAAAAAATTCTTATCACATATGTAAACAAGTATAGCAGAAGAACTATAGAGAATGCCAACTTGCCTCCAGCCACATGTTGCAGGCATCTCTTTGAAAATTGGGCTTTTATCAAATTTTCTCTCTTATCTTTTTTGTTTCGTGATGTCTTCAGAAATACTTCCTATTTTTATTGAGATTTTTCTCTCGGTATCAGTATTGTTTAAATATAATAGAATAGGTTCTATTGACTGTTTCTTTTGCTGTGCAAAAGCTTTTTATCTTGATGAAGTCCCAATAGTTCATTTTTGCCCTTGCTTCCCTTGCCTTTGGCGATGTTTCTAGGAAGAAGTTGCTGCAGCTGAGGTCGAAGAGGTTGCTACCTGTGATGCGGAGAAAGGGGAACCCTCCTACACTGTTGGTGGGAATGCAAGCTGGTGCAGCCACTCTGGAAAACAGTATGGAGGTTCCTCAAAAAGTTGAAAATAGAGCTACCATACGATCCAGCAATTGCACTACTGAGTATTTACCCCAAAGATACAAATGTAGGGATCCGAAAGGGTACGTGCACCCCGATGTTTATAGCAGCAACGTCCACAATAGCCAAACTGTGGAAAGAGCCAAGATGTCCAACGAGAGATGAATGGATAAAGAAGAAGTGGTATATATATACAATGGAATATTATGCAGCCATCAAAAGGAATGAGATCTTGCCATTTGCAACGATGTGGATGGAACTGGAGGGTGTTATGCTGAGCGAAATAAGTCAATCAGAGAAAGACATGTATCATATGACCTCATTGATATGAGGAATTCTTAATCTCAGGAAACAAACTGAGGGCTGCTGGAGTGGTGGGGGGGTGGGAGGGATGGGGTGGCTGCGTGATAGACATTGGGGAGGGTATGTGCTATGGTGAGTGTTGTGAATTGTGTAAGACTGCTGAATCACAGATCTGTACCCCTGAAACAAATAATACATTATATGTTTAAAAAAAAAAAAAAAAAAAGAAGATAGCAGGAGGGGAAGAATGAAGGGGGGGAAATCGGAGGGGGAGATGAACCATGAGAGACTATGGACTCTGAAAAACAAACTGAGGGTTCTAGAGGGGAGGGGGGTGGGGAGATGGGTTAGCCTGGTGATGGGTATTAAAGAGGGCACGTTTTGCATGGAGCACTGGGTGCTATATGCAAATAATGAATCATGGATCACTACATCAAAAACTAATGATGTAATGTATGGTGATTAACATAACATAGTAATAAAAAAAAGAAAAAATAAATATAATAGAATAGGTTCTAAATATTTAATGACATGTGCTGCATTTGCAAAATGTACACCTGTTAAAATATGTTCTGGAAAGGAGGTAGAGGTACAGTGCTTCAGGATTAAAATAGTCACATTTACCTATAACAGGTGTTCATGTAGTTGAATAGCTAACATTTGCTATTTTGACCAAGAATGCATATCTCTTTAATTATTTTCATATAGCTACAACTTCTCTAATTTCTATTTTCCACAATAGCTGAAACAGGATTATTGTAATTAATACAAATGTCCTCAAATTTCTAAAAGATCTATAACAATTTTAGAAACAATAGTAAATATAATTAATCAGGGTAAAATTGATGGTGCTTGTATGCTAAATTCTGTCAAACACGTTATTGAGATAAATTATTCCCTATGAAAAATGTTGAAAATACAGGTATTTTCATTTTCACGAATATATTTAATTATACATGGATGAAAAATTATAAATACTAAGTATCTCCTGCTCAATTTATTATATATTAACTTTGAGAATACAATTGACCCTTGAACAGCACAGGTTTGAATTGTGTGGGTCCACTTATACACTTTTTTTTTTCAATACAGTAGAGTAGTGTAAATGTATTATGATTTTCTTAGTAACATTCTTTTCTCTAGCTTACTTTATTGTAAGAATATAGTATATAAAACATACAACATAGAAAATATGTTAATTGACTATGTTATCAACTGTCAGTAGGCTATCGGCAGTTGAGTTTTGGAAGAGCCCTTATACTTGGATGTTTGCATGACGGGGGGGTCAGTGCCCCTCACCCCCACGTTGTTCAAGAGTCAACTGTATATTGTCATATGACTCCATGAAACTTTAATTTCATATCCATCTTATAGCCTTTCTTAACATTTGCTGCATCAAAACACTGCACCCTCAAAAGAACACATATTTTGGGGAAAGAGAAAACAATAAGAAGTAGCTTTCCTTATCAGATAAAATAAAAATAAATGTAAAGGTTTTGTAACAGTTTTTAAGGAAAAGGTAGTTTCATATTATATTAGTCCAAGCAAGGCTCAAATGGATTAAGATTCATCCATAAATTAACAACTAGTCATTCATTTGTGATAGGTTTATAAAACATTATAGCCAGGGCGCCTGGGTGGCTCAGTCGGTTAAGCGTCTGCCTTCCGGCTCAGGTCATGATCCCAGGGTCCTGGGATTGAGCCCCGCGTCGGGCTCCCTGCTCGGTGGGGAGCCTGCTTCTCCCTCTCTCTCTGCCTGCCACTCTGCCTACTTGTGTTCTCTTTCTCTGTCAAATAAATAAATAAATAAATAAATCTTTAAAAAAAAAAAAAAAAACCAAAAAAACATTATAGCCAAATAAAACTGATGGTTGTCTCTGCTTTTAGTCATTATTGCCTCGATGTAAATGAATTCCATGAGTTAGCATGAGTTGAACAGATTTTACCTATCCTACTGAAGGCCTACCTTCAGCGACTACTTTTTACAGAAGGCCAGTCCTTCAGAAAGCAACATGATCTTAGCTAAGCTAATAATTGGCAAAGCCTCCCAGTTAAATGTGCTGTCCCCCCCGAATCCTAGGAGCTCAGGCCCATCTGGCCCAGCATGCTGACAGACTTCCCATTGTATTTCCAGAAATACTGATGAGCATGGTCCACCACACTTTCTCCTGGGCCTGTCTGTCTTTATGACCAATGGCACATAGTGGCCTTGGCTGACATCGAGCGCCATGGGCAGAAGCATCGGGAGCTAACTAGCCCATGCAGGAATGGAACCCGAATCTGATTAGCATCAGGCTTTAACCAGTAAAACGACTAATGACATACTGAACCCCACACCTGGGGCAGTTCTTTCCTTCCCTCTCTCCGCCTTCCCTGTTTTCATTTTCCTCCCCGCTCCCTCCTTTCCCTCCTGTCTGACAGTGGGAAACCGGGCTAAAAGATAAGCAGTTCACCGAGTCACACCTCTAGACTTGAGCCAACTGAACCAAGACAGCCTTTGGAAGAACTACAGGCTTTGTTCAAATAATGAAATACAGCAATGAGTTGCCCACTGTACTTCTAGAATAGCACACGTACAATGTCAACAGAGGCTGCAGCATAGAGAAAACCCGGTATTTTGAAGTGGGGGGGACTTTAGAGATCATCCAGTATAATTTTCTCAACTTACAAATGAGGACACTAAGGCCCAGAGAAGTTCAGAATCACAAACGTAGTTAAAATACAGGTCTAGGAATTCCAAATCCAAAGTCGGTGTTCTTCTGGGGGTGGTGGGAGGTGAGCAAAGTGGGGGCAGGGGGTCAAAAGGTGGTGAGGGGTGTAACTAAATTCATTGTGGTGATCAGTTTACAATATATACAAATATTGAATCATGATGTTGTATGCCTGAAACTAATGTAATGTTATATGGCAGTCCTCAATAAAAAATCAATTCAGTGTTCTTCTAACCAAACAATGTGGCTTATTACATATCAATGATACTCCTGCAACTTATGATTAATATCATGCTTTAATGATTTAAGAATACAGCTTTTAAAATTTAGACTAAAATTTTGGAGAAAACCCCAAATAATTAGAATTTTTAAGAATGCCTACTGAATATGAAAGTTTGTACCACATGACTGTTCAGGTCTAAATTTTACAAGTTTTGTATTTATAGGCATGACATATTGGCAAATTTACCTTCTGGAGAGCATATTCTGTATTTCAGAAAAAGCAAATACAAAAGTGGTATGTGCTGTGAAAACAACCTTTTTCAGATTAGTACCTGGTAAATAATCATGTAAATTTGATATGAGCTATTGGTATTTAGTCCAATATTGTATCAAGACCATATGTTACTGGAGGCAAGCTCTTCAAATGCATAATTTATAACATAACCCCCGTGACTACCTGAGAGACCTAGGTAGAATAATGAATTAATCCAGCAGAAATAGACCCTCGGAGGATGAAATGACATTTAGCTAAGGTCACAAGGGCAACTGGATTAGTAGTCTCAGGCTATTCCTCATAGAGAGTTTGCCAGATGACACAAAAATCCAATATATTCCCTTAACTAAAAATAAATCTCCTCAAAATGTTTAGTTTGGAGGGGTGTGGGGGGATGGGTTAGCCCGGTGATGGGTATTAAGGAGGGCACATATTGAATGGAGCACTGGGTGTTATACGCAAACAATGAACCATGGATCACTACATCAAAAACTAATGATGTAATAGTGTATGGTGATTAACATAACATAATAAAATAAAATTTAAAAAAATGTTTAGTTTGAATATGCAGGCATGGAAAGGCCTAGTGTTGCTTCAAATTTATACTGAGCAATATTAAAAAAGAACAGGACCAACCACTGGTAGCAAAGGTAAGCTATCTGCATAAACACTGGGGTGGGAGCAATGCAGAGCATCCAGGAGAAAAATGCCTAAGAGGTGATGGAGAAGTAAGAGAAGAAGAAATAAAAAAAGAGAAACATGGAGGAGGCAAGAACTAAAGAGATAAATAGCTAAAGAAGAAGAAAAGAAGGATAAAGAAAAGAAAGTTACAGAGAAGTGAAATGAAAAGAAAAAAATAATAAAAAATGAAGAGACTTCCATTTATATGACTAATAGGTCATGGGATCTAATGGACACCATGGTCACCATAGTTAACAACACTGGGTTGCACGTTTGAAAGTTGCTAAGAGAGTAGATCTTTTTTTTTTTTTTAAAGATTTTATTTACTTATTTGATAGAGAGACAGATTGAGTACAAGTCGGGGTGGGGAGGGGCAGAGGGAGAGGGAGAAGCAGAGTCCCCAGAGAGCAGGGAGCCTGACATGAGACTCGATCCTGGGACTCCAGGATCATGATCTGAGACGAAGGCAGATGCTTGACTGACTGAGCCACCCAGGCACCCCACTAAGAGAGTAGATCTTAAAAGCTCTCATCAGAAGAAAAAAATGGAAAGAAAAATAAGGAGAGAAATTAAATGATGGGTGGAAAAAGAAAGGAATTGAGGATGTAGAACAGGTGGGAAGGAAGCACTCAAACGATGGGGGTCCATTAGTACCATGTGCGGCTGGGACAGAGCAGTGGTTTGTCCTGGGGCCTGAGTAGAACAATAAACATAAGATGAAGGACAAAGCAAGAAGAGATGCATATTGGATATGAACTCACCCCCTAAATACTGTGTTACCCGAGGTTTTCTCTTCATCCTTGACTTCCTTCTCCCTCTACAGTGACTCTGAGTGACCTCATCCAAACCCAGGGCTTCAGCTCAGCACAGGCCGATGACTTGGTCTGTGGAAAGTGTTATTCCGAGTCCGCACCAGCACATCCAACTGCCCAGTGGAAGTTTCCACTGAACTTCACAGGAACAGCGAACTGAAAAAATGCAAGGCCTACCTCTCCAATCTTCACTCTCCACATATGTTCTGCTTTCCACATTCCACATTTTCTGAATGGTAATATCTCGACTAAGCTGCCCAAGACAGTAAATAGATTCTTTCTATGTTGCTCTTTCTCCCTGGGCTTCTGCCTCCAAATGGCCACTAAAACTTACCTCCCAATATTTCTAAAGTTGCCCCGTCTTCATCCAACTGCTCCTGCTGATTTGAGTTCTTTTCCCTCTCCACTGTGCTCAATCCTAATATCAGAGTGATCTTTCTAAGATTAGAATGACATCCCATTACTACCTGCTTAAAGGCCATCTATAATTGTTTTTAAACTACAGAGAAAAGGATAAAGATCGAGTATTATTACTGTTTGGGAAAAATTAAGATATCACTATCTATATTTTTATATTGATAATTTTTATATAAATTGAACACTGTACCATTAATAAGTTTTTACTCATTTCTACAACACAAAAGGCACTGTATATTTTTCAAGGGTGGGAGGCAAGGATTGCTTGTTATAGCCATATTGGGTTTTCTCCTCCCCCAAACCACCCCTCGCCTAGACAGAGCAATCTGACAACATCCAACATGCTTTATTCTTGTCCTTAGTCATACCATGGGCTATGTTCCTGTAAGGCTGTTTTTTGAGAGTCTCTTTCTCATGGGGTGTTGTGCAGATTAAACCCCTAGTATGGTGTCTGCCTGCACATAACACAGGCTCAATAAATTTGGTCATCACCGTTACCTTCATTATAATGAGAAGAGGAAAAGTCTCATTTCTCATGTCCTTGAGAACATCAAAATGCATTAATACATTAGTAATCAGCACTAAAAATTTCCTGATTAGTAAATGTCTTTAAAGATTCTGCAGAGTTTTATGCACCAATGTGTGGGAAGACACATCATCTTACGTTAACTTGGCATGCTATGCTTGGCATAGTCATACAACACCACAGTCCCTACTCTAAATTTTGTCCCATAACCTTGAATGTGAGATGAGGAAAAATACCAACAATCAGAGTCACAGGTGTGTCTTCAAAACCAATTCAATAACTTGAATATTTTCACACTCATGAAGCAACTTGGCAAACAATGGGACAGAACTGCATCTCTGGCAACAGTTAGGAGCTCACCTTTTCTTCATTACCAACACAACTCCAAGAAATATAATAACGAACAGCAAGATGCCAGCAATGACTCCAGCAATTTTGACTGTATGGTCTGTTTCCTTCTCGGGTTCTGGGACTGGTTTCGGGGTGGCAGCTCCTGAAAATGGAAGGAAATGAAAAAGGACAGACGGTGGGTAAGAGAATAAAGATGTGACATTTTTAAAAATTTTGCTGCATTTAACAGACTAAGAAGACTTATCAGAGCCAGCAGACAGACAAGCTTTTGATTTTTTTCAACAGCTTTCATATGCACCGAAAGGAGGGTAACTGTTCATATTGCTCTTCAATATTTTATGAAACCATAACATAAGTTGGATAGCATACCCACGCCTGACCCTTTTCTAAGAGACTCTTCTCAAGCAGTTTTTTTTTTATATTTTATTATCTCTATTGGCTCCCTGCTCTTTCTGCCATTTAAAAACTTGCTAACAACACAATAGCTATCCTAAGCCTTTATCCAAATTTGATTTGCTGGAACATTTTCCTCAATTATTTTTCATAAGTGAAGCAGTAATTCCATAACATATTAGCCCAAACACCTGGAAAAGTGAGATAAGCTCATTTACCATGCATTTTACCAGCAATTGTTTTTTAACACAATAGAGATTTTTCCCCTGCCTTTGGAAATCTAAATCTAGGTCATATCTGGTAGGCAAAAGACTCCTTCTAAGCAATTTACTCACAAAGTGGGAAGCAGCTGATGATCACACTACTGGCACCCACATTTAATATCTGTTTAAATGAGATAACCAGAGCCTTCCAGTGGCTACTGTCTTAGCTCGCCTGCTTTTCCATTTCCAAAACACCGTTTGTCCTGTTTACGGTATAATGTGATGGAATGTCAAATCCATGTCTGATGAAATATCCATTTCCTCTGCTAAATGAGTTCAGGACGAAAAAATATTAGGAATGTAATGTTCAATTCACTAAGCAGAATCCATTTTTTTAAGGGCTTCCACCCTTTTTAATCAGAACGTGACAGTGTTGAGCATCTGAGCCATCATGCCACCATCCTCACGAGGGGTCAGGACAGATAATTCTGAAAGTAGAAATTTTATGTCCAAATTTCTTGCTTTAGAATTTTCTTGGTTTTGTTGGTAAAAAATGTAATTAAAATTGAATATTGAGGGGCGCCTGGGTGGCTCAGTTGTTAAGCATCTGCCTTCAGCTCAGGTCATGATCCCAGGGTCCTGGGATCGAACCCCGCATCGGGCTCCCTGCTCCATGGGAAGCCTGCTTCTCCCTCTTCCACTCCCCCCTGCTTGTGTTCCCTCTCTCGCTGTCTCTCTCTCTGTCAAATAAATAAATAAAATCTTTAAAAAAAAAATTGAATATTGATACCAGCCCTTTCTACCCTTTCGTTGGGTTTTCCATTCACACTTCACCTGATTCTTGAAACAACTTAGCCATCCTTGTGTCTGGTGCATTCCAGACTGGGCTTATCCTCAGATGAATCAGTACAGGGAGTGTTAAGCTCTCACTTTCCATCTGTTTCCATTGGAAACATATAAACTACATTTCTTTCAAAAGTTATTCATGTTAAGATTTTATATAAGATGCTGCCTCTTGAATCCAGCTGTGGCCATCAGACTGATGTAGCTGGTTAAGACTGGGGAGATACACAAGGCAGAAGATGACTTTCCATCTACACGTGCATTCCAATCAAAGTGACAATCATAATGAGAGCCGTTATGATGTAAAAATCATACCTTATTAAATACAAACCGTTCTGCATAACCTCTTTTAGGTCATTTTTATTTCTGATAACTTCAGGAGGATGTCCTGCTACTTTGTTTTAATAAATATCCCTCACACTAATTATCCAGATAAACCTTGAAACTGCTAATATTTACTATTTTTTAGTGTAATTACATCTTACGTATACCACTCCAATATGCCATTGGAACATACAACCGAGTGGTGGATTTGCAGGATATTGATACAGTAAATAAATTGCTAAGAGAGATTTAAAGATAAAATGTGTGTTACAAAAGGATGAGAATTTTTAAAAAATCCATATAAAAATAAACATTTAAAATTCACAAAAGTGAAAAAGGGGGCAATATTTTCCAATTTCGATTTCTTTTGTTCAATTAAAAAAACTTACCTTTAAAAAAATAAAATGAAATTGGTTTTATTCTTCCAAATGTTGGCATATTGGGAGCCATTCCATTGATCTCACCAGTTACTAGATTTCAAGTGGTCCAAATATATTTTCTAAATAACTGGTTCACTGAGTTTCTTTGTAACTAAATTAGGCCAGTAAGTACAACACTTGGGAAAGAAATATAGAAAGACTTTACTTAGCCTAAAATACTGAAATATAAAAAACAACACGGATACAACTCATACATCATAAACCCTCAGGAAGGGAGAATTTGTCTTGTTAATAGTCACGTTTGCTTCTGTTAACTAAATGACTGGTTGTGTTTCACGTTAGCCAAAATTTTTCCCAGGCTCCATGAGAACTGGTGAATACTCTACACATCTTTGCATCAGGAAAAGAGACCCCCTCGGAGCCTTTCATTCCCTTTGGGAAGAAGACAAATCCATTGTTATGCAGCCGGCATAAGCTCAGTATTATCATTCTTTAGCACTTTTAACTCATTTCACATTGCAGGTCAAGAAAATGAAATGTTCTATCTCTGCAGGACACAGTTGCAATGTGATTACGGTGGCAATCGTGCAGAATGGGAGAGAAGCTCAGAAAAGGAGAGGAGGGTTGCCCTGAGCTGGCGGCGAGCCATCCTCCTTTTGCCTGCCGCGGGGCAAGGCCACCAGACCACGGTGACAGTGCCAAGACGAAGGGGTTGATTGGAATGTCTGGGTTTAGGACTGATCCGGGAAGCAAGCATCAATGCAAACACAAATTGGGAGGGAATAAGTCACCCCACTGAGCTAATCTCAGGGAGGTAGGTGTGCGTCATTAATTCCAAGTTCACTCTGGGCACCCGTCATTCCTGCCTTTGTCTGCTTGCCCTGCCCCTCCAGCATTTCCTGAAACAGGTATCTTTATGACCCCCTTCCACAGGATGTTCTTTTCTCCACTTTTGTTTTTTTTTTGGAAACATGTGGTTGTGAGCTGTCAGTCAGCCTGGGACAGATGATAATTTGTGACAGAATGTGGTTGCAACTGATAGCTTGTTGTTTTTTCCCCCCTCACCCAAATCTATGAATTTAACAGTATAATTTACAAACTCCTTCGCAGAAGAGTTGTTTTCATAATATTTTCCCTTCTGTCTTGTTATTTTCTTGACAGGTTTCTAATGGTACGAACTTTTATTCCTTTTTTTTGGTATAAATTCTAATTCTTCAGGGAAAGGCATTTTTCCCCCTCTTCTACTGCGTATTCTGTTTAGAGTTTACTGCATGTTTAGATCCTTTTAAAGGGAATACATTCAAATGTGTGCATTTAATAGGAGGCGTTATCCAGGCTTGAACATACTCGTTAAAATGATGAATAAGCTAAATATTTCATAGATGGAGGGTGACAGGCTGCTGAACTTGTAGCATATAATCCTGACAGATGCCTCCTCTACTGATTCCTACTGATGGCTTTGGGTGTTTTGTTTTGTTTAATGACCAAGAAGATTAAAAAGGGTGGTATTCCAGTGAACTTGCATTAGGTAAGGTTAGAGATATAACATCTCGTGTGAAAAATCTCAAAGGAAAGGGAATGATTTTAGCCAATGCCTTATTTGGTTGGTTTTCAACTTAGCCGAAAACAGTGAGTCTTGGCCCGGTGTTTGATGTTAAATTACATAACAGCACACGCCAGGCCGAGAACATGATGTACTCAACCACTGGTTTGAGGTTTGGGCCCAATTTTGACTACTGAACTGGCTGCAGAAATTTTTCCAGAAGACCCAAGGACGCAAGCACAGAAGGCCACAAAAGCCATCACTGCTGCCTGGGGCTACTGACACAGCGGCCCCAGCACGACTGCCTCACCTTGAGGAAACGGGAAGCCTTCCTTTTTTTTTTTTTTAATTTAATTTAATTTTATTATGTTATGTTAGTCACACAGGAAGCCTTCCTAACAGGAAAAGTGAAGGAATAGCCCAGGGGAGTTTGGCATTCTGTCTGAATAATGGTGACTAGTGCTTGGCTTTCTCCTTGAATGTGGGAGAAAATCAGCAATATTCTTCATTTATTCAACAAGAATTAATCAAGTACCCCAGTGGTGCCATGCACTATTTTAGGAATACCACAGTGAACAAATGGGTCTAATAAAAACCTTTGTCCTCATGGAAGTTCTATTCTTGTGGGGAAGGACAGACCCAGACGGAAACAAATGCTGTCAGCAGGATGTGAATCAGTGCTGGTCTTCGGGGTGGAATCTTTGAGTGGGGCAGGTGCTACGCAACTTGGAGATACGGGATCAGAGAAGGAATCACTGAAAGAGGGAAGGGACGGAGCTCCACTGACACCCAGGGAGGAACATTCTAGGCAAAGGGAAGAAAAGATTAAAAGGTACAAGACGGGACTGTGGAATACCAAGGTGGGCTTGCAGGGGACTGAGCCGGGGAAGCGGTGGGACACAGTGTCAGAGTTGGGGGCACCTCCATAGGTCACCATGAGGACTTGGCTTTTTCGCCGCATGCGAGAGCTATGGGAGGATTTTAAGTGTTGGATGACGTGATCTGGCTTATGTTTCCGGGTCACACTGGCAGTGGTGTTTAGAATAGACTGTAGTGGGTCAATGGTGGAGACAGGAATATCAGTTATGAGGCTATTATAAATAATCCATGCAAGAGATTAAGATGGTTTGGAATAAGACTATAGCAGTGGAGGTGGTAAGATGAGGTCAACCTTGAGATATATCTTGACAGTTGAGCCACCAGCATTTGCCCATGTATGGGAAGGAGAGGGTGCTGGTACAATATCCAGCCTTCCAGCCTGAGTAAGATGGAGTGGCCCTCAATTGAAATGTGGAGAAGCAAGAGGAGCAGTGTGGAGAGGTAGGTGGGGAAATGAGGAGTTTGGTTTTGGGCTAGTTTTGAGATATTAGCCATCCAAAGGAGACAGCAGGTAGGCAGTTGGAAATAAAGGGGAGAGATCTAGGTAAATCAAGGTCATAAATGGGGGAGTTGTCAGCAAAAAGATGGTATTTAAAGCCATGAGACTGCACGAGGGCACTTAGGAGGCGAATGGGGGAGGGTGGTCATAAGGAGGAACCGGCAATGGAGATGAAAAGGAACAGCCAATGGATGAAGGAGGAAAGGCAGCAAGGAAGAGGGGGTCAGTGAGAATACAGACAGAGGAAGCATCAGTGTGGATGAGCCAGAGGAGAATGTAGGGATCAAGGAAAGTTTGTTTGTTTTGAAGATGGAAGAATGTACAGCATTTTTATTATTATTATTATGTTATGTTAATCACCATACATTACATCATTAGTTTTTGATGTACAGCATTTTGAATGCTAATGCTTATGACCCAACAGAGAAATTCTGATGAGGCAGCAGAGAAAGGAAGACTGCTGGACTGCTGGAGGGCCAGGAAGGGATGGGCTCCAGTGCTCAGGGAGGGGCTGCTTTCAGCCATAGGACAGACGCTTCACTCAGACAAACAGGAGATGCCAAGCACAGAGGCCTGAGGGTGAGCAGATGGTGGGGGGGGGTCTCATGGTAGAACATTTAACTGGACTCTTCTGACTGCTTCATTTTCCCAGTGACAGAGGAAGCAAGATGGGCAGGTGTGACTGTGCATGACGGAGGAGGTGAGGGTAATTTGGGGAGAGAGGAGAAGTTTTGAAATAGTTGCTGATAACAGTGAGAAGGAGAACGGGCGAGGCTGTGGATATATGGGATTGAGCGGTGACTAACCTTGAGTCCCAGAAGACACAGAGGCTTCTGAACAGCAGAGAGAGTAAGGAGATAGGGATGCACTGAGTGGTACAGGGGCGAAGGTCTAGGGGGAGAAGGGAGAGCTAGATACCTGGGCTTGCTGAGAAAGGCATAATGCGATGAATCCTGATGGTCTCAAGGCAGACTGTGATGGTGAGATGTGAGGGTTGGGGTAGGGGCTGTGGGTTTATCCAGGAGCACAGAGCTCTGGGGCCCCCTCCTCACTCCTCATAACTAGGATGAAGAAGAGGAAGAGGAGGAGAAAAAGGCAGAGGATGACACTACTCAGAGTTACATCCCAAAGGTGGGGAGGGGTGTGAAAAGTGGTCAGGAATTAATGGTGGAAGCATTTCTGGAATGGACACTTGCTTGAGCAATCCTACTCATGTGCTAATGCTAATCTTGGTTTTCATAATCTTCTAAGTCACAACTCCTTACTGAGTACCTTTTATGTTCGAAGTGCTGTAATTATATCTATAGGGGAATTCGAGATGAGTAAGAAGACTGGCACCTCATCATTCAGGGCACAACACCAGAAGCTACATGAAGTGCCATGTGTGAGCTCTAGAACCCAATGTGGTGCAGTGGACAGGGAGGCTTGGAAAGGCTCCTTGCCAGCGGTTGTAATATGAATGGGCTTGAAGGATGGGGAGGATTCCAATAGAAGGATGCCTTATAAGCCAAGACGGAGAGGTAGAGAGCACAAAGACATCTCTGTGATCAGATACTCATTTAGCTGGGCAAAAGCCCAGGTGCAGGCCAGGGAGTAGTGGAGGAGACGCTTGGGAAACTGAGGCTTTATGGTTTGCTTCCTGGCTTTGCTTACCAGCTAGAACAGCCTGTACTGAATATAAGAAACAAGGAGCCGCAGAAGATAATGGAGCTGTGCCTTGAGAGGAATAAGTACAGGCTCATGGGGGGGAAGGAGAGGCCAGGCATTTGGGGGCCATTGGGAAGGCTACTGCCTCACCTGAGCCTGGAGCCTCAATGTCTGATCTAAAGGGGTGAGTGTAACTGAAAGGTGAGCACAAGGGACTCATAGAAGGCATCCTACCGGCTGCACACAGGTGTGCTCAGGTCTCAGATGCCCAGTGCTAGCTGGATGCTGGTGCCATTTATGGAAGTACATGGCTGGCCTCCTGCCAGGGAAAATGTGTGTTTAGGTTGAACTGAATCTAAGCAACAAAATGCTTCATTCCCACCACACACAAATGGTTTCAGTGGCAAACCGAACACCAAAATACCACTCTTGGTATTTGGAGGCAAAGGAGAGAAAAACGGGGACAGCAACCATGGGAACCACTGAGAAACTGAGGAGGCTGAGACACCTTACAAGATGAGACATGAGGAAACATAAAAGCAGAAAGTAAAATGGCGGCTGTGGACATTCATAAGATGACAGTTTCCTCAAGCATGTTTCCCAGCACTCTGGTTCCAAAAGATGTTCTAAAGTGTCAACTGAGGAAGGCTCAGCCACTTTGTGCTAGGATTTTTATGACCTTATGGACTACAAAGGCTATTTTAATTAATTTTCATAGGTTTTTGGGTTTTTTTGTTTTACCTTTTGCAGAGGTAGATTTCTTTTCCTTTTCTTAAAAATAGCAACACCCTGGTTTTAAACAGGACCATGAGACAGTTCATTCATGTCTTGTTGTACAGAAAATTAGAATTCCTTGCAGTCTGTTTTTAGTTTTTTCAGCTGTGCCTTAACATTATACATAATCGTGAAACATCCACAAGATTTTTCATTTAAATTACATATCACTGTTTTTCTTCCTGGGAATGCAAAGTCAATCAACTACTCTGGAATAATCTACATTCACACTTTATGTATTATTTGTAACCTGATTATGCTTTTGAATTTATAACTGTTCCTTTGTCCCTAATTTCCACCCTAGGGCATGCAGAACATGTACGGCTTACAAGTAATAATCAGAAATACAATTTCTCATATAAAACTGAGATACTGGATTGTTTGATATACACTGTCTCTAAAAAATTAATCTACTTTTTTATTTTTGTTCTAATTTCATGACAGTTACTGCTTTCATTTATTGATGTGGCCAACACCCTGTGGGTAAGATGATCTATCAAAGCCTCATCACTTACTATCTGGGCACTAAAAGTTCCAAGAGAATTATTAGTGCTGTTACTATTCTGATGAAATAGCTTTATTTTTTCCATTTGCATTTCTCAAATCATGGTCAAGTCATAAAATGAGGAAACAACTTGTCAATAATAAGGTATCAACTGTGTTCACTTTTCATACAAAGTGAATAATCCATAAAGAGAATGCGAGTGGATGGTTTTTGAGGCTACCCCTGTTAAGAGTGAGTTTTGTTTGAAACTAAACTTTAAAGGCATTAAAATAAAAATCTGCTGTCCCTCTAATTTCCTTCCAGACTTTGTGTCTTGGGTCATGATTTGGCTAGCTTATGTTTAGCTCTTAAAAATCATTCCTGTGGGAGAAAGAATCACCACAGCTTCCTGCACAAAGTAGGAGCCATTTGCCAAAACCCCTTGTAGCTTTTGCAGCTGCCTAAAATTTTTCATTCACTATTTTATCAAGAAGTAAGTACACCTAATAAATTCTATATGCTTGCTAGAAGAATCAGTATTTCTGAGATTCAAAAAATGTACAGAGTCTAGGAAACCGAAGGCAGAAATGTGATTATGTCGTTCACATGGCCAAAAGGTAACCCTCTGAAATGTAATGAGGAGTCCTGGGGTCTAGGAGAGAGTGGGGTCATGTAACCCCCCATACTCATTTAGTAAACATACAGCTTTTCCTCAAACAATGAAGTTCTTTAATAAACAAGACTTACATTCATTGTGTCATTCTGTTCAATATTTTCTAGAACAGAGGTTCTCCATTCATAGAGTTTAAGAACATTTGGAGAGTTTTTGGAACATGAAGACGACTAGGTTTTCCAGGGACTCAAGATCAAAGGTCCTAGGTAGGACCCAGGAATCTATATGTAACACCCTTGGTGATTCCCTACACAATATGAAGAAAAAAATCCCACTTGAGAACCTCATTGGTCCCAAACATCTATGAGGAAGGTTTTCACAGACTATGGCAGAATGGAAAAAATATTTAATTGGGTTGTTATTTTTAAAACACCTCCTGATATATTAGTATCTTACTTTATCAGTTAGCAAATTTCTTTCAGTGCACTATTTTAAATGATCCTTTTACACAATTAAGAGGCAAAACCTCATGGAATCAAACCCTAGTTTTATGAGTCGCCACAGTAAGTAGAGATTGGAAGAGATTTCTAATTGTAAAGGAATTTAAGGAATGCCAAGTGATTGCCCACGTGCTACTACTAGATTCCGTAGGAAGGAAGAAAGCTGACCTTTTGGAAGTCCTACTTTATGTGCCAGTTATCTCACATAACTTTAGTTAATATTTCACCATGAGGGGTAATCAATACCATTTTACAAATGAAGAAACTAAGGCAGCAGAAGAAATCAGGATAAGTAGCTTGTCCTAAGACAGTGAGAGGGGAAGTGAGGGAGGTACCTCCTGGGTCCAGGAATGTCTGGGAAGCGCACTCCATTGGAACTTTGCATTGGAACTTTCCCTACTAACATAGCAAACTCGGGGGACTACTGCTAACGCTCTGAATGACAAGACTCAAGTTTAAAATCATCTTGATCAGGTGTAAAGAGAAGAGCCTAAGAGAAGAAGGAAAACAAACAAACAACAGAAGTGCAAAACAATGCAATAAGGAAAATTAAAATCCTGAAAGAAGAATAGGATAAATATATGAGGACATGGGACTTCCTGGGCCTAAGTGCAGAAAAGAAAGGCCTGGTAATACAGCCCATACAGTGACTTTGAAATGAACCAAAGGAATGACATGCACAAGGTAGAGATGCTGGAAGGGAATCAAAGAAACACAAATGACCAACAGGGGAGAAAAGAAGGACTATGTAAAAAGAGACAAGGGATTCAGATCATTTATCTAACTGAGGAGAAGACCAGCAGGTGCCCTGATATAGTCTTCCACGGGAGCTTTTCAAAAGTAAGGAGTATTTCTTATCCACCTTTGACTTCTAGTGATTAACACAATGCTTTTAACACAGTGGTCACTTTGTAAGTCTTCACTGAATGAATCTCTTAAAACACATAGGAGGCATTTATAGAGAGAATCATGACCATATATGATCTGTGTCTGTATGCAGAATATTTCTGAACAAGAATGGGAGCTCAAGTTTTTACAGAGAAAAGCTGCATCTTTTCCTCTCTATATGCTTAGTGCCTAGAATGTAGCATGTACTCAACAAAAGTCAGAGCAAGTAAATGAGTTTTGGTTGTACATAAAGGGCGTTTTGACCCTCAGCACATAAAAATGAAATATATTAGCCTTTGTTCATTCTATCCTTGGGTTGAAGAAGAGTTACCTGACATTAGAAAGGTCAGTTCTCACCTCCCCACTCAATCTTTGAAAAGTAAAAAAATGCTATACTTTCTTCATCTCTTCTCCATTCCCATTGCCATGAACCTGGCCTATTTCCCTTCTGGACTTTTGTACTTGACTCCCACATAGACATCTCATCTAGTCTCTTTCATGCACTGCAGCCATACTGGTCTTCTAAAGAATTGCTCTAATCAGGTCACTCTTTCATTTAAAAATACAACAAAAAAACCCAAGAGTTTCCTAATGCTTCTTTCAAAAGGTAATCAAGGCCTTCCATGAGCCGGCTCCAACCCCTTTTCCTAACTGTATGTTCTTCTTCTTCTTCTTTTTTTTTAATACTTTCCTTCATCTATGTTCCAACCCAATGGACATGTTCAGTTTTCCCCATACATCCAACATTTCCCCTTCTCAGGACTCCTGCTGCTCCTCCATGGAAACATTCCCCTACTCACTTTTCATAGGTTCAAATTGTACCCCTCTTTCAAAGGCCACCTAGCCCAAATATTGCTCTTGATTGCTTTGTAGGAAGTATTTTCTGTCCCACTGAACTGCTATAGAACCTTGCGTTACCCTTCTTGCATAGAACTTACTTTCAACCTTCAGTTCAGTCATTTTGGTAAATTCTTTATATCACATACTAACATGAGTTCCTTGGGACAAAGCTGTTTGACTCTTTGGCACTCCTATGACCTGGCCTAGTATTTTATTATGTATCCACAGTACATGTGAGAACACCTTTACTGCACTGAAGATCTCTCACGATTAATCACATTCTGAATTGCACGCTTTTCATAACCTGCCTATTCCTTTTCCATTTATGTTGAAGTTCTCGGAGAGCATGATGTATATAAAAGGAAAGAAACAACATGTGGTCTTTCCTCAACTGGTCCCCAGGATGTAGTTAGGGGATTACGATGGAAAAAGGCATCTGCAGCTTTCAGATGACCTTCCATGGGCTTCCAGACAACATCCCGAGACAGAAGGATCATGTCTGAACACTGGTTCAACCGAGCACACCGAGAGACAGCCAGTACACAGAAAAAGTGTTTTCTTAGTATGTTGATGACAGATCAAAGTCCTTACCAGTAAATTCACTGACCAAACTTTCATCAATGATGAAATGAGATTAATAGAAAGGAGGAGCATGGAAATAAATACTAGTGGCAAAATGTTATATTTTCAGCACCAAAGCAGTGAAATATAAATCTATCAATGACGAGAAAGTTAACTGGATACATATCAGAGAGACAGGAAATGAATATCTGTCAAGAATAAAGCGTTATGAACTCAATACTCGCAATGATTAAGTAGCTATAGACCATTTTTCACCATCATATATGGAATTTGTCTTAGAAGTCTTTAAACTAGCCAAAATTTCTGCTGGAGAGCAATGACAATGGTCTGGGGCTTTTTAGAAAGGAAAAAAAACAACAACAGAGAGAAACTTGTAGTAAGATAATGCCAACATGATTCAAACTATTAAAAATAATTTGATTTAATAAAATGGTTATATGATTTCTATGACCCTACTTTAGAAGTATTTTTTAACTTCCTTATTACTCATAGAAGAAACAAGGTAGAAATCTGAAAATTCTCTCTATTAAGCCCCTAAACTGGCTAAAAGACACATGTAGCCCACTCTGCTGGGGTCTCTACATGCATGTCTACGCATGCATGTGCATGCATATATGTACATAAATATACACCAGTATCTACGGAAATTATTCAAAGACATATAAGGAGAACCCATCAAATTGGTAATATTAAAGATAGCTTTGTTTCTCATCATGTTTACTCTGAAGTCATATATTATCTTGAGTAAATAAGTAAAATAAAACCATTGCAAAGACCGGCAAAATCCCAGGCGAAAGCTGATATGCCTGGTATGAGCTCTGACCAAGAGCTCCAATAGAATAAATGGTTATAATTAATAATAAACCATAATTAATAATTAATTACATCACTAGCAATACCAATAAGTAAATTAAACTGAACATCCATTACATTGCTAAAGTGATGTATTGCTTGAATATTTACTAGAGTAAATGGGAAACCTCATCAGAGATGCTGATAGATGTGCTGAACAGATGCCATTTATTAACTCCAAGGCAGGTGCCAGGCTTACTTGCAAAGATTGTTTCTCAGAGATAGTTATTTACTCTCCTAAATGAAAACAGCATGTGAAAGAAAACTTGAGAACCACTCTATTTTTCCAACTTCATATTCAATGCTTAAAATGTTATTCAATGAGATAATCTATAAGCTTTCTTAATGGAGTTCTATTAAAGTGAGTCCTCTCATGCCCCCTGGAGAACAGATGTAACTGAAGGGCAAATCAAAGAGAGGTGTCTACATTTAAACCAAGGACAGTGAGGAACAAAGGAACCCCAAATGGCCAGGACAACAAAGGGAGCCTGGCATTTTATTCCATGGCGCAGGGCTACAGGGAAGAGCAAAATAGGTCATACACTGCTTTGGGCTATTACTGCTTCAAATAAAGTAGTTGTCTTTGAAAATGCAGTAACTTTTTCATCATTATCATCATCACCATCATTGCGAGGAGCAAGATAATAGCCTGGGTCATGCTGATGCAGTTTATATCCCAAAGACAGGCAAATGGAAAATATCATCTGTGGGGGACTCATTACAGGTCTTGACATGTGATAGAATAATAACGTTGCTCTCACGCTCTGGTGCTCCTGGAGACCACAGCATGTACATGGTGTTCATGTAAATAACACCCTCCATAGCATCAAGAAATCCATTCATTTCCCTGGAAGTTAAACTTTGAGCTTCTCAGAAGAGCTATAGCACTCAAATTTGGGAGTGGCAGTGGCCCGATTAATTACCTAGTTCTCTTGAAAGACCGGAGGGCCATAAAACAATCTTCTATTGGAATAACAACAACAGAGCTACAAAAGAAGTTACCAGCAACTGCCAATTCCTCCTCTTTACCCTGAGCCAGCTTGGTGCAGGTCCTTTGTATCTTGTCATTGTATTCATTCTCCCAAGGCCTACCATGAGGCTAAGAAAAGTAATCTCTCTGTTTTGGAGACAGGGAAGCTGAGATTTAGAGTTTAAGAGATTTGCCCCAAAAGCCTGGACTTCGGACTCACTACCTTTTATCTAAAGTAAATGGAACAAACAAACAAACAAAAACTAAAGTAAGTGTTTTCTAAATTATATACACTAGGATCCAGAGTTCCTGTGTGAACCACCCTACTAAAATCTGGTGCAGAGATTCATTAGGCCCAGATTCCTGTCTGATATGTTTAAAAAGTGCCCTGGGAAACCACATGGTTTTGAAAATGACCTGGAGTCTAAACCTGAGGGCCCTCAGCTCACTGATCCCCGTGAGCTGGTCAAAGGGACGCATGATTCTTATACTTTTCCATCACTTGTACCCATAACAGCAGATGAGAAAGGACAAGTACCTGAGGTTTATCCTAAGTGACGTACCACTGGAACGAAATTTCCTTGAAGTCTGTTGTTCAGTCTTTTCAAATAAAGCATGCAAATGTTGCATTTTACTCAAGGACATATTGATTTTTAATGAAAATATTGTTTGGAATCATTTATCATCAAGTAAAGTGATAGCCCCTTGGTCCTGTACTTTCATGAAATCATGGATTCCCATTTGACAAGTATGTGAGATGAGAAAGTGGCAAGACAAACACTATAGTTCCACAAAGGAGAGTGACCTCTCTTGCCCTGGCCCCTAGGACAGCCTTCCCAGAGAAAACCAAATACAACAACTGATCCTAGACTAGATCCTGTAGTGGAGGGGGGAAATGTCACAAAGGGCATTTTAGGTTTGGCAAACTGGAACAAGAACAGTAGAGTTAAAGTAAACCCATCAAGTTGATAACTCTACTACGATTACATAATAGAATATCCCTATCCTTAGCAAGTATGCACTCAAATATTTAGGGGTGAAGGGTCATGACATAGGTAAATTGTTCTCAAATCCTTCAGAAAAAAATTATGTGTGTGTGCACACGCGCATGAGGAAAGAGAGCAAATGACAGAACAAATAGGGTAAAATGTTTACAACAGATATATGTGATAAAGGATATACCAATATTCTCTGTGATATTTTTATTTTTGCAACTTTAAGTTTGACATTATTTCCAAATAAAAAGTCAGTGTGTTTTCTCTTCAGAAAAAAAGGTAAAGAAAAGAAAAAGAATGTATGGTAGCTAAGCTAGAAATGCCACAGTTTGAGAACGAATCAGGTATTATCCAAGATCCTCTCACCTTGGCAAGGACGACAGTTCTAAAAGGTGTGTGTGTGTGTGTGTGTGTGTGTGTGTTGGGGTGGGGTGGGGAATTTTAACATGCTAGAATTTTAGAAGCCCATCTTTTTAAAGACTTTAGGCCTTCCTCTCAGCCCACTGGAGTCACTGATGAACATGTCTTGGCATTGATATTGTCAAGATGGCAAATGAAATCTGTCCTTGTTGAAAGGACTGTGCTTTTCCTCCTTTCACTTGCCCATCCTGATTGTCCCTTGATTCTTTTACAAGGTCAGCAAAGCATTTAAAAGAATTCTTTCTTTGAAAGGGAGATTTATTTATTCCTAGATCTATCCTCAATATTTTCTTGATCTGCTGCCTCTTCTACATCCTGCTGTGTCAAGATCATGAAGGAATTTCTGACTCCTTTTCATCCTGATTACATATATTGGATCATACCCATAAGTATTAAAAAAAAAAACCCTCTCACAAATACTAAGTATTTTACAGTATCCTAAAGATACTTATTTATAAAAGAGACTAGTTCAAAACCAACCAAAAAGTTAATTGCATGACAGCAGAACATGGCCCTTTGCCTACAAATTCTGAATGAAATTCACGGATTTCTTACACCTAAAACTGTCAGAATTAATCTTGATGCCTTATATTCTAAATTGTAGTGACATCTGTCTAAAGCAAGGGATGAAAATCAAAATATCATGATTGTTATCTATCAACAAGTAGATGCTGCTGAACAGCTACTGTGTGTCTGGTTCCGTGCTGGACACTAGGGAGAAGAGAAAGACCTAGAGAAACAGGTAGCGTCACTCAATTTTGATAAATATTTTTAAAATATCCAGGCCTTTTCCACGTTCACTCATATCAAGGATGAATTAATTAAATATAAAATTTAAATATCTTTCCTTAAAAAAAAAGGCAAGAATAATTCAACTCATCAATATGAAATCTTTCATGCAAAAATCTAAAACTATTTTTCAAATGTAGGCACTTTCTTTTTCACAACATATTGACTCTTTTGCCAAAAGCTTGGTTTATTTTGAGCTCAAAACTTTACTTGCAGCATCCGTGTTGGACATGTACAATGCACCAGATTCATGTTGAAATTAAAAGGTAGATTTTCTAAAATATAAAATTTCAATTTGTGCTTTACAAGACAGAACGCTCTATGCCTTAAGCAAATAAAAGACAGTTAAATACATTGTTTTATTTTCCTTTATCACTCTGCTGATAGAAGGGAAAATACAAAAGGATATTGAAAAATGAAGTTGTTCTCTTATATTGAAAATCATTACATAGAAATTCTTAAGTTTATATAGCAAAAATGGAAAACAATACTATTTTGGTGCAATATACATCTTATAAATTTATTTTTTCTGAAACTAAATGCCTGACATTTGACTCAGTATTTCCTTTTCCAAAATGACAAGGAAAAAGCAACAGAATCTCCCATGGCAGTCCTGTATCCCCTCACCATTTTCTTGTAACTATACTGTTTTATAGATGAAACTGCCATAGCAAAATGACAAATATAACCCATAAAAGAACAAAAAGGGATAATAAATCACCAGTGACACTACAGCCCATTAAAATACATTCAGCTGGTGTTGCAGAAAGAATAAAAATTTCCCCTCACTTTACATTCTTTGCAGCTGAAAAGGAAATTTTCAGAATCCTCAAGCAACCCTTGTAAGAGATGCTGAAATTCCAACCAAATTCTCCCCTCACTAACTTTCTATATTGGCCTCCATGGCCAAAGTATATATAGCACTTATATATAGTATAATAAAAAATGCCTAAGACAGGGCAGCATGTGAATTGCTAGTCACCCATACTGATATGATAATGCATCTGAAAAATCAGGATACCTAATTAATTGGAAAATGGTAGCTCTAATTCAGCCACTGTTTCCCATAAATGGATTATCAGCTTAAATGAAGAGTTTGGCAATTTTTATTTATTAGGAAGCCTAACGGAGGCATTATCTTCCCTTTATTTTTACCCAAAATTCTCTCAAAAGATTTAATCAAAGCTCCTGACACTGAGAAGGACTCTGGTATCATACAGATACTATGTTTTGGAGCATAATTGAATATATGCTAACTTATTTCATTACACACTTATCATTATTACAAATTGTTCAAGATATTAGTAAATTTTATTGATGTGGAATATTTAGTCAACTGTTTATGTTGGTTTTTTTGTTTGTTTATGTTGGTTTTAACAAAGATCCTTTGTATAAGTTCCTTGAGAGCAAAGAGTACACATTGCACTTTTTTGAACTCTCTGCATCTCTTAACACAAAGCTAATTACACATCAAGCTTCCCAAGGGGAGGAAAAGCTCTTCACATTAAGGGATGAATGAGCAACACTTGTCTCCTAATGTGTGAACAGTGAACATGTTTGGAGCAGGGCAGAGCCTATCTCCCAAAAGCTAAGTATTTAAGGGATGGCAAAGTTGTAACTTAGTTCTATCAGAATGGAACTGCATGTCCCACTTGCTAACAAAGGCTGACCACAGGACGGCTATGTGACACTTGGTCCAGCCCTCCCCTCCCCGAGTCCCACTCCTCCTGATGGCAGCCACAGTTGGAAGCTTGTCTGTGGCACAGATATTATTTTTCTTAAAAAATGGGGTGTGAAAATTAGTTCATGCCTTCAAGGGAATTTTAACTTTTACACATGAATTCCTTCCAGCTGGTCTCTGAGTGTCTTTCAAGTGCCAAGCACTGAGTAGCAGGTTGTGGGAAGTATCAAGATAAAAGAAATAGAGCCCCTGTAGTAGTAGATAAAAATATTTCTACATATATTTTGTAGTCGACAAAATTAACAATCTCCAATACAACACTTTATGAGCCTAATGACTGCACTCTTAAATGGGCAAAATATAACTGTCTGCAGAGAACACTGGTGAGATTTTATCCGAGTGACCATATATTCAAACAATATTGCTGAGTTTTATTATCCTTTATGTTCTTTGTCAGTTTTGATTCATATGAATACCCCGGTAAATAGCTCTCAAAATAAATGAAGTGGATAACTCACGCAAGAGGTTGAATGAAACCATTCCATCTCAAAGACACTTAGAGTGTTCCTTTGATATGTTTGAACTTGTCCCTTAAATTCCCTACCATGTGCTCTTCCACACTGAATGCAGATTGTCAAGACCCCAGGGCAGGAACTTAGGCTGTATCAGTTTGCTGGCACTTAGCTCTTCTGTTCATACCCACCCCCTCTGTTCTTTTTTCTCTAGGCTGCCAGAAAAATTTATATTTCTTAGAGTTTTATTCCAGTCTTTGGCCTATTTCATCCGCCCTCCAATGTTTCTAGTGTGGCTGGAGGGTATAGTGCAAACTTGACCCTGTCCACCTCTGAAAATACCTCAATGGCTGTCCATTGCTTGCAGGATCAACACAAAAGTCCTTCATGTGACTTCTGAGGTCCCAGTCGGCCTCGGTCTGCCTGTACAACCTGACCACTCATCACACATCCTTCTTGCTCTCTGCTCTCCAGCCACGAGGGCCTTTTTTGCAATATTTCATTCTTGGTCATGCTACTTCCCACCACTGGACCTTTGAACTTGTTGTTCCTGCCACTGACTAAGCTCAAATTCAGTAAACAATCACACCCTCTTCAAGCTGTATCCAGTCCTCTGAGCTACTTAGTATGGCTAAAGTCTGATTTTAGTTATGTCTTCGTTTTACAAATAGAGAACCCTGGGTCCACAGAAGGGCACTTAGGTCTGTCCCAGCTTATTGCTCCCAAAGAGTAACAAAGATCCACTGGCTGGGTCTGACAGGTGGAAGTACAGAAGTAGTCAGATGCAGTCTGGGGAGTGGGAGGAAACAGATGATGTTGGTGTGAGTGGGTATTAAATTAAAATTAAACCTTTCTTGCTAAAATAAATGGCTGACTAAAACTGTGCTTTTTAAAAATAGGTTGAAAACCATGAGTCTGTTTTATTTGCAGTGCAAACATCTATGGAATCAAATATATATATATATATATATTTTCTTTAAAGAAGAGATGAATTTTATGACTAACATAAAATCAGTCCAAAGTAGGCTAAATAAAAAGATTCAAAAGCTTCCTGTCCTCATCAAAATTTGCTCAAAATTTACTAACGATATGATGAAAGCTATAAAATACCTGGAACTAAATTTAACAAGGAAGGTCATCAACTGTTCAGTCATTTGGTAAATAATGTGGAACACCTGCTAGATGCCCATACACTACACTGGGAATGAGATAGAGAGATGAAGCCCTGCCTCCCCCACGTTCTGGAAGGACACACGCAGTCATTGGCAACTGCATCAAGAAGCAGAGTGATGGGCAGGACAATGGCTGGGGGCCAACAAGGCACTGTGCTTCAGGATGGTGGTCTAGGGAAGTACCTCCACACTGAACCCTGAACTTTGAGAAGGAGCTGGAAATATGAAGATTAGGGTTAGAGTTGCAGTCCCAGGGAAGACGATCTGGTGCAGGATCTAGCTTGGTGCTTTGAAGAGAAAGGAGCTCAGCACTGAGTGTGGGAAGTAATAGAAGGTGAGGGCCAGGTGTGAGAGGGGCCAGACCATGCGCCCCCCTTTGCTGTGACATGACGTTTGGAATTTATGCAAGTGCAGCAGGAAGCTATTCAAGGGCGTTAAGAAGAGGAGTGATGGAATGAGACTTTAATTTCCAAAAGTCAGTCCAGCTGCCATGTGGCAAATGAGTCAACAGGGAGCCATGAGAGTAGTTAAAATGCGCGTGTCGTGGTCCAGGCTGGTGTGGTGGCCACAAGAAGGTGAGATGTCATTGAACCTAGAATATATTTTAGAGGGAAACCTGACAAGGCCAGCTAATGCAGAAAACTCCAAATTTGTATGACAAATTGTAACAAGATTTGAATTGATGGAGAGATTTATCATATCTCTACAGTCAGGATAATGTATAGATTTGATAAGATTCCAATGAGAACCTCAGTGGCATTTTTGGAACCTGACTGCCTGGTGTGCGCTTGGCCACCTTCTCAGTGTCTTGGATATATCACAAAACAGCACATGAAGATTCCTGCCCTCGAGGGCTTATATTCTAGGAGGGGGAGAAAGATAGGAGCAAACATAAATAAGCACATAGGGTGAGAAGTGTTATAAAAAGGAAGAAAGTTGCAGCCTAAGGGGACAAATTGTGTGGAGAGAATGGGGAGAGATCTCATGGAAGGCTGCAGGGTGAAGAAGGGTGAGTATTCATGGCCGACCTTGTTGAGAAGGTGGATCTGAGCAAGGACTACCAGAGGTAGGAGAGTTAGCCAAGTGGATATCTGGGGAAGAATATTCCTAAGCAAGGGGAAAGTGGGAGCAAAGGTGGAAGGAGGGAGCATGGCTGATATGTTAATCAGGGGAGTGGGGAGGCGTCTAAGGCTATAAGCCATCATAAGGACTGATAAGTAGACAAGGAGGAATCAGTGGGGAGGGATTTTTCACAAAGAATATGGAGAGAATTCTAGTTTTATCATGTAACAGAATATCGTAAAAGCCAGCATAATAAAAAATTATGATAATAACGTAGGAAGACCCAAAGAGGACCATAACAAACTCTATACATGTATCTTAACATATGACAATATGGTGTTTCAATTCTGTGAGAAAATAATTGTTTATTTACTAATGAGAGCCGGTCTAACTGTTGTCTATCTGGAAAAAGCTAGACCTCTCCCTTGGCAATACACCACACCATTATCAGTGGTCATTTCTAAACGGATTCAAAAGCTAAAATTCAGGAGACTGGCTGAATAATCACAGAGATGTGAAGATCTCAAGTAAAACCAAAACCTTGGAGAAACAGAGGAAAATGGGAACATACTGATTATCTGAAAATGCAAACTTCTTTATGCCAAAAGACACAATGGAGTCAAAAGAAGAGTGACAGGAATAAGTATGAAAAAATAGAGAAGAAATGCAAATGGCCAATAAACATAGGCCAGGATGCCCAGCTTCAGGAAAAGTCAGGAGAATCCCACCTTCACTCACCATACTGGAAATATGAGGTGGTAAACATCAGAGCATGTGGATCCATGGGAAAGGGGTACTGAGCAGGTACTTGGGGATGAATTGCTACAATTTGGAAGGAAAGGAATACGGCCAGTTGTACATAAAAAATGAACTTATCCTTTGACCCACATTTGGGAATCATTAAGAAATAAATGTTATAATGGAAAGAAAATATACAGAAGGTTATTTATTCCAGTTTGTGGTGGTGATTGTTGTTGTTAGCAGGAAAAAAAAATGGTGAAAATCTGAATGTCCCTTAACAAGTGACTGAGGGAATAGATCATCACATGGCCCTACAGAGGAACAATATTCAACTAGGTAAAAGAATGTCTTAGATTGATAGGTATAGGCTTGAAGAATTCATTGCCTATTAAATGTAAAATGCAAGTGGCAGAGTTAAGTGTATAAGTGGTAGTGAAAAAATCTGGATATATTTGTATATTTTTATGTAGAGAGAAAGACCACTATTATAGGGGCTGGGAATGAGGTCAGTATAGACATAGGGTAAAATTGTTGAGTATATCTGAGTTTTTATAAGCTTTGTTCATTGACATATCCCAAGAGCGTGTCTACCATATAGAGTAGGCACTTAGGAAATATGTGCTTGATGAATCAATGAAGGAATAAAAGGGTTTGCATCATTCCCATAATTGAAAAGAATGTGTTAAGGTAGAGAAACTGTAATAGCTAACATTTATTGAGGGTTTACTAAGTACTTTACTTGTTTCATTTAATCCTGACAACTTTACTGTGAGTAAAACTGTAACTCCCATTTCACAGATGAGCAAACTGAGGCACAGAGATTTGAAGTAACTTGCACAAGGTCACTCTGCTGGTAGGTGACACAGCTGAGATTTGAACGTGACTGATTTAGTTCTCGAGCCCATGTTCCCACCTGCTTTGCTACCCATAACTTCTAACGTGAAGTTGTTGCCCAGCCCAGAGGCCTGTGTGAGAGGAAGCTCTTGAGGCTTTCCCATGGAACCCCACAGAGCACTGTTTGAGAACGACTGGACCAGACAATGTATAGAGCTTCCACTGCTGATGGTCTCTGGCAACTGATTAACGAGCATCTGTGGAATGAAGGATTTGAGATCCTTACCTTTCCCAATGTACCGCCCCCTACAGTCGCCACCAAATTTAGATCCTAATTTGGGCTCCCTGCCTAGTGTCAGCCTAGGGCTCAAAATCCATGAGCTGAGACATACAGGATCTAGCACTCTCCTTCACTCTTTGTAAAGGTGGCAGGAGAAACACGTGTTCTGGAAAGATGGTGTTAGGGCTTCAGGGTCTACTTAAATTTGATATTTGCTGCAGACCCACTCATCAGTGAGTGTCCGAGAAATCTCCTTGGGCTGTTGCTGGTGAACTTCAATTACGGTTTTTGTTCCTAAGGAAAAGGTGTCCTTCTCTGTGACCCAATGGCTAGGACCAGCAGGGCTGTGAGGGAAACCGAACGTCCCACGGCTGGCAAAAGGCAGCCCGCCCAGGAGAGAGGGCACAGCAATGGAAGGGGAGGCCTGAGCCAGACGTCTCAGGGCTCGGGGCTGAGGGAGCAGCTGGGTGGGTGTGGAGGGCAGTGTTCTATCACTGCGTATGCAGGGGACATTCACTGATCAGTGGGAAACACCAAGGTGAGGGGCAAAGCACCTACCTGGAGGAGAATTAATCTGCCTGTTCTGCTGTTTGTCAAGCAACACCTGTTAGTATGAAAACAGGAGCCAGGCAAGCAGGCAATGGGAGGTTCTCAGGCTGGGGAGCAGGATGATGTGCGGTGAGGGCAAGGGGGCGAGGGGCCCAGAGGGCCCAGGTGTCAATAAAAACCCAAATGAAAGGGCTGCATGGGGTGTCAGGGTTGGGTGGGAAGCAAGTGAGGCCTGAGGAGCCCAGGAGGGGACAGAGGAGAGTGCAGAGGGCACAGAGGGCAAAAAGGGAGAAGTTCAAACAGACACTGAGGTCAGAGGAGCCCAGGGCTCAAGTCACAAAGCCTGGAATCTGATTTCTCTCCATGACTTGACTGCATTTCAGTACTCTGGGGCCTGTGGAGGTGTTTAATTCCTTTGAGCTTCCTTTTCTCAACTGAAAAGTGTGACGATGTTCTCTCAGGTGGCTGTTGTGAGACTGAGTGAAATAATGCCTGTGGAAGTCTCTAGCACAGCGTCCCTCGTACACTCAGTGGCTTGACTTCCTCAGTGGAATCTAGTTCAGTGACTTCCATGTTTTAGATTTTACATTAAAAAAAAAAAAAACTCTATTGGGGTGCCTGGAGGGCTCAGTGAGTTAAACGTCCGACTCTCAAAAAAAAAAGTCCAACTCTTGGTTTCAGCTCAGGTCATGATCTCAGGGTCATAGGATGGAGCCCCGTGTCAGGCTCACCTCGAAGAGGAGTCTGCTTGAGATTCTCTCCTTCTCCCCCTCCACCTCCCCCCATGTGCACACTCTCTCTAAAATAAATAAATAAATAAAAATAATAAAAACGCTATTTGCTTTAAGAGCCACATTAAGGAGAAAAAGAAATCCTTTGGGATTTATTTCATGATCACTTTGCCTACATATTGGCAAAGATTCTCTCTGTGACCCAACTCCAGCCAGCTCCCCTGAGCCCTTCTTCCCCTAGGCCTCAACCTCGGCCTGTAAAGACTTGAACACTGATGGTTACTAACTGTTCAAGGCTGCAGACCCAGGTGGCCTGATCCCCCTTAAAATGCTCACCTGAGAAAACTGGAGCCTGCCCAAAGAACTCACGGTTTGTTCCAGTGACACTTGAAGACAGGGCCCCAGTGTCCCAGCCTCTGAGGGAGGGGAGCGGCCCAACTTGGATAAATGCCAGTTAGCCAACCAGATGGGTGTCTCGTGGACCAACACACCCTTCCTGATTGTTGTAAATTTTCACTCCCCTGACTCTACTGAGCCCCTGCTCACATCCTCCCTATCCCCTCATTCTCCCTTTAAAATGCCAGTCCCCTCTGCAAAAATCAAAATGGAGCCCACCTCTATCCCCTACAGTCAGTAGTTACTGAATAAAATCTGTTTTTACAGCTTTAATGTCCAGCTGTGTTTATCTTTGACAATACAGACATATGCTACATGTGTATTTTTCAAAACTTGAAACTGTGTGGGAATAATCTTTGGCTAGTTCTCTTTTTTTTTTCAGTACTAATTATATCTAGCAAGTAATTCTACATGCTCTGATATATCTGATCTGTACCTGAATCCCAGAAGTCACTTTGTTTATAAATATTCTAAGATACAGATCTTATCATATTAGATGTATGGGTTAACCAAAATGGATGATAAAAAATTTGTTTAAGGAAAACATTCTCCACAGCATTTCAGAGTTGGCTGGGTTATTAAATCATAAGCAGAAATACCTTAATATAAAATAAACAGCCTAGAGATATTTATAAAATTAACTAAAAAATCTTAAAGAGAAATTTCTAGCATGTACAGCTTTTAATTTTCTTCCCAAAGCGGTACTATATTACAGACAATTAATCACATAATAAAGGGAACAAAGTAGAAACCAGAAGCATTTCCAGTTTCTAGAACTTTCTCTGTGTGCACTCTTTAGAGTGGTTTTCAGGTAGATTGGACCTTTATTCCAGTTATATATTGTTTCCTTTTATAATCTCCTAAATCCAGTAGTTGAGTAAAGCATTTTTTAAATCTGGGGGTTACAACCCAAGAGTGGGAAATTAAATCAGTTTAGTAGGTAGTGACCAGAATTTTTAAAAAAATAGAACAAGATGGAACAGAATAGAACACATCAGAGTGCATCTTATTCAGTGAGTAGCCTTAGCAGTATGTTTTCTAATGCCTTTGCTTCAGTTAAACTAATGTGTAGGTCTATGTGTGTATATTGGATGATGACGTATTCTCACTGTTGACTGCAGACAACAAATTTTAAGAAACATTGCCCAGTGCAGTGACAGTCCTGCTCATCCAATACACTAGCATTCTGAGGTTTGATCTGCCTTGTTCAGTGAATCAGATCAGCTAATGTTTAGAAGCAGGTTGCTGTGTACATCAGGTCACCAGGGTGCTTTTGTTCTTTGGTGTTAGACAGCGAGTGAGGTCCCACGGAAAACCCAAGCCACATGTGCCGAGTTCTGGGACAAAGGAACTATGCTGCAGAGGACTATCTTGCTAAGGTTTCCCAGTATAAGTACAGCCTTGAATAGCACTTCTAAGAGTGTGATGTCAGCACAGATACAACAAAATGAACAAAAACACTGCCGAGGGCACTTCAGAATGTATCCCTCATGCGTCTCCTGTTGGCTTCTGGAAGGGACCATATTGTTCGAATAAACAAAACCAGAACAGTTTAATGGGTCACAGATGTGCAGCGTTCGGAACTGTCCCAGGGACCATTTCCTAAGCTGCTCCGCACGATGAGAAAGGTTTGGCAATCCATGTCCTTTTTGCCCATTAGTTACAAAATTGTTGTCTTTTCCTAACTGCTAAATGACGAGCATGACAGTAAGTTTTCATTCCTAAGAGCACGTGTGTACGTAGGTTTTGATGTGACTAATGCAAAACGCCTGATGCCAAGAGCCTGGGCAACCATACAGAGTAAAGCTCTTTATAAGAGTTAGTAGATCTATACCTGGCACACAGAGGGTGCTCAGTAAATGTCAGATCAGTGATTGAATGCATTAAGTCTCAAGCTCGCAGTATGACTCATGAATAAATCTCTTAAAGAAGACAGTGTTACTGCTATCAAAGTTGATGGCTGATGCAAATGGAAAATGCAAAAGGATTATTACTTGATTTTGAATTTATCTGGGTTAGATTAACCATCATTAAAATCAGCAGTAAATACTGAAAAAGGATCGGGAGTAGTTTTTTACTGGTTTTTGAGGCTTATTCTAACACTCTAACATTTTAATCTCTAATAAAGCAAAGTAAATGATGGAGATATCCTGCAGCCCTTAAAAGAATGGCAGCCATACAGTATAGCAATGTATGTGTCCTTCACAGACTAGTTCCCAAATAACAAGATACGCTGGATCTGAAAGCATTGTGAAGGAGGCTGATTTATGAGGTATCTTCTTAATTATGCAAGTTTTAGAGAGAAATCTATGTTCAGGAGTTTCACTTACTTCATGCCTAGTAAACAGCATGCTTCATATGGAAGTAGTAGATACAGGCAAAGCTTGAGAAGGGGGTTCTTTAACTATATTTCCCACAGCACTTATTTATAGGATAGTGGGGCCAACCCATTTTTAATGCTCTGCTGACAACAATGGTGCCACCTGGGGGTCAGACTTGCTCAAGGATCTCAGGTTACCTTCAAGATGGACACCTAACCCAACCATGGGCCATGGGACAGTCCTTAAATATGAAGGTTTTAGAGCGGAGGGCTTATGTTAAGGAAGACACTATCCCTTAAGTACATCTACTGTTTGGGAAGAGCACTTCACAAATTCCAGATAAGAAAGAGTCTGTAACAAGTAGGACTTCAATCAGTAAAAGAAATGTGCTTAAAAAGAAACTTGGAAGCGACAGAAGCAGAACTGTTAATAATAACTTCATAGCTTTTAGGCCCTGAAACAGAGGACTGGAAATATGTACAGAATGCCAGGAGTTTTGGAAGAAGTAGTATTAGCCTACATTCCTTCACCTTACAAAACTCAGTCTGTACATTTCCTGAGTCTCAGTTGCTTTTATTTGCCAAAATAATAAGCTCACAGAAAAACCTGAAGATTTATGAATTGTTACCATGAGTTAAGCTATACTTTTTTTTCCTTAAACGTTACAGAATATTCCTTCGTTTCATACACTTGAAACAATTGCTGGAGTGGAAATTCTATGGAAAACAGCTGAATGTTCTTACTCAGCTTGAGCCACGCCTATACTACCTGCCACAAACGACAATGTTGATCATGTCTCTGAGACCAGAATTTGAATCCTGCCCATGTAATTCTGTTAGAAATCTTGACAATGGCTTGCTTTTGCTGCAGGACAAAAATTTGTCTTCTGCGGTTCTCTGACCACTCACCTTCAGTCTGGAGTAATTTACCGGACTCTTTCCCTACGAGTTTATACACATGTCCATACACCTTTAGAGATAGTACAGATGGACAAGCTATTTCTCTTAGCTAAATTCTTTCTGTGTGCTTTTCCTTCTACAAAGAAGCACACAGTTCAACAGCATGACCCTAAGCCATTCAATTTTTTAAAAACTTCCCTAAATTATTCAATGCATTTGACTTGCAGATGTGCCACTGCTTTATATAAACACTTTGCTTTGAAACAAGGATCTAGAAGGAATGCAATCAGCTCTGCTCCGGTTGTATGTACACGAAAAGCTGTTTGAACAGTGTCACCCCAAACAGCTTTGGGTGGCTCCATTTCAAGACTGTGCATTGCTAAATGTACGTGCAAACTAGACCCTACAAGGTGAAAAGTAAACCTCGCTCACCCTCACATTGCAAAGGCTTTTTAGGTTAATTTGCATAACTGGACATCATCTTTCTGTATTTTGATTGAAATTCCGTTTGATGGCATTGCTACCGCAAGTCCAGCAAATTTCATTTTGTTTAACATTAGGCTCGAAAGGAACACACCAACAGACAAAACACACAATGAAAACATGCAGTGGCGTTGTGCTTAATGCATGGGTATAAATGCGCACACAGAAGAGGCCAAGCACATCACTTAATTTAATGCGGGCACAGGTCTGTACCAAGAGTCTGAAACATTGTAAACAAGCCTTAAGCAAAGGAGGAAATGTAGAGGGGAAACAAAGCTGAGAAAAATGAGCAG
The DNA here is from genome assembly GCF_004348235.1 of Phoca vitulina. Taxonomy (NCBI): domain Eukaryota; kingdom Metazoa; phylum Chordata; class Mammalia; order Carnivora; family Phocidae; genus Phoca; species Phoca vitulina. The sequence continues at coordinate 28,543,561 of NW_022589727.1, read as the reverse complement.
GAAATGGGCAAGATGACTCATCTATACTTGAACGTCTGACCTGTCAGTTGGTCGTCGCCTGCAGCAGGGGCGATGCGAATGTAAGGTGTTGTAAGCTGAGTCACGATTATCGCAGCTATGGCAAAGGAAGATTCCCAGGTCAGCATGCATGAGGGAAGAAAAAGCCAGACTGAAGCTAGGCTAGCAAGGAGAATCTCGATCAGTATATCACATCGTCTCAACTTTGTTCCAACAACAACAAAAAGAGAAGAAAAGAAAAAAGAAAAAACACATAGCAAAGTGTTGAATTTTTGGAATTCTTTTCCCTTAAACAGGCTTTCGTCAGGCAGTTAGATTTCTAACTATGACACAGTTGCAAGCTTTGGCTGAGATTCTGGGTAGATCAACTGAAGGGAAAAAAAATAAAAACAAAACATAAGTCCTAAATAAGGCTCTAGACTGAATAGTATTTCCAAATGCTACTGAGCGTAGCGTCTAAATGATTCGTTGCTAATTCTGATGATCCCAACTTTAGGCTTTTAAAATTTATTAGGTTACTTAAAATTCTGCTGCTGAAGTCACAATATTTTCTCTTCTTGCTAAAATCACCTTTGTGGAGCACATTATCTTCTTTCACTAAAAACATTTTTTAGGTAGAGAAATTTCTCTGATAACTAAATTTCATGTAGAACATTTCCATTTAGGGACCTTATTTTGTCACATTAAGGGACTGAAAAAAATGCATCTCAAAGCATCAGTTAAAGAAAGGAAAATGAGTAATTGCCTTTGCTATCATTGTCATGGTCCACATGTGACCCAAGACATGATTAAGATTCTTGAATCGGACCAGTGGGGTTTCTTGGTTTGCCTGCACAGCTCAGCAGTTGTGTTTAAATGGTTAACATTTATGACACACAGATATTGGGGGAAAAATAGAAAATTAAAATGTCAGTTCTAACATGATACCACTGGAAAATGATGCAAAGAAAAAATATTGGAAAATTAAGGACAGGCTTACATGAAAGATTACTAATTTACATGGAACAGCCTGGGTGCTATTAGAAATGTGGCAGCGAGTAAGGAAAATAGATCATCTACCATCTGCAGACAATTAAACCCAAAACTGCTGCTGCATAATATTTTGAAATATCCCTCTGCACCATTGAAACGGTGCTGCTCCTTATAACTAGACAACTGTAGCAACTGGATTCAGAAGTGGGATAATTGTCTTTCACACATTGTTAATGAAAACTTCCTAGTCTTGCTAAGTGAGATGAATAAACTACCAGTTGGGTCAGAACATGGAGGACTCCTGAGGTACTACAGAGATAATTTTCTTGATAGGATAGAGTATGCAGTTTTGCATCCTGATATAATCAATTGCAAACAGTAAAATGTAATTTCTAAGACCTGTTACAAAGTTGGTACCAAGTTTATACATATAACGATTGCTTGGGCATAGACTACTGTTGTTCAACCAATATTCCTGTGTGGTTTTCTATTACTTACAGGAAAATGTGACCTACTCTGCTTTCGAGCACAACTGTCTGATCAAAAACAGAGCATCTACCCAATACTGAAAAAGGTAAACAATATGAACAAAAAGTTACTTGAAAATGGCTATGTTGGGCAGCCATGTATTCACAACTAAAGGAAAGGCAAATTGCAATCAGGGGCTCAAAACCCCCATGGAAAAGGTACATTACAGATATCAGGAGGGGTTTTTATATGATCTCTATGTTCTGCCATCTAAAGCGTTCATTTGTGACTATTATTTTTAGTTACCAGGAAAAAAAAAACTAGATTCTGTTACAAATTACCTTAAAAAGGAGTCAGCTGGCCCACGTCCTACTTTTGCAAACAAAGTCTTATTGGAACACAGTCAGACTTAACTGCTTACACATCACCCACGGCTGCTCTTGTACAGCAGTGGAAGAGCTGAGTAGCTGTGACAGAGACCATATAGTTCACAGAGCCTAACATATTTACCCTCTGCCCTTTGCCTAAACATTTGCTGCCCCCATCTTAAAATATCAATAAAAATGCATTACAAAACAGAATACTGCTAAATTTGGTAAGGTAAAGTCAGAAATCCCAATCCTCTGCTTTGAAGACAGTATCTGATAGTAGCTGATAAATTTAGGATCTCTTTTAGGCCCAAAGGTATGAATGGAAGAGCAAAAAGTGGATCAGACTTGCAAAGTATCGTCTCAGTTGCATGTGGTGGGGTCTTCTGGGATGTGAGGAACCAGTATTTACCAAACTCTTTAGCATGACTTTCGTGTTTCTTGGAAAATGAGTTTGGATCAAATAATTTGGGAAACATAGGGCTGGACAAAGTTAAACAGGTTTTCTTTTCCTTAGTAACTTCTCAGGGGCCTGGACTGTACTCATGACGCACATTGGGAAGACTATTTCAGATCACTCAAAGAAAATATTTTCTCTACAAAATGCTGAATTACAAATGTAGATCATATCTATATTTCTATTTCTAAAGCCATAGCTAAATGATAGCAGATTAGCATAGATGAGTGGTCTTACTATATAATTTGTTTTCTCCTGTATTGAATATGAATAATTAAAAGGAATCTTAATTAGCTTTGCATGTCAACATTCCTTTCAGCTCTTTTATCAGTGTGTTTTCATTCTGTAGCATTGTGGCCTAGAAACTATGGTGTTTCTTTGAACAAAACAGTGAATAGGAAAACAGTCTAGAGAAACTTCTTCTCAAAGAGCGTAGTGATTAAAAAAAGAAACATTCAAATTTCTGAATCTAGTTAGAATTGTATCAGGACAATGGAAATCCTTCAAAGTTTTCTGAAGGTCTTCCAGCAAAGCATACGCACATTGCAGTACAAACTAAGTTAAATAAAATACCGAGCTTAAAAACAGTGAAGCATTTTTGCACCAAAAATTCATCTTAAAATATGACAAAAAATAATGTTTTTTTTTCTTTTTGTTTAAGACTTAGACTCCTATAATGCTTTTGAAAAGAATTTAGCATGTGTTCTCATGAAGTTTTTGTTTCAAGTTGTAGTTATACTACTGTTAGCCAAATCACAGCAAAGAAAGGAATAAGTACACACATATGACTCTAGCCCCCATACACTAAAAACAAAGAAACAAACAAAAAAAACCCCAAACTTTTATGAACTCAAAATCCTTAAAAATTTAAAAGTGATATATTTACATACTAGGAAGTTTCACAGATTATACTACGCCTAACATTTAGTAGGTGCTCACATACATTTTAAAATAAATGTTTAACAAGAAAGCCCCCAAATGGCTATACTGTCAAGGAGAAAGACAGAGGGTATCATGTTATGGAAAATATTATTTTATGGAAGATTGATGCAAAGTATACAGTTTAAACTGATTATTATATCAATTAGAATGGATATACCTCATTTAATATGAGAAGTCTAAATTACCTACAAGACAGATTCTGATTTTTAAGTGTATCCTGTCTGTTTAGAATTGATAATCAACAAAGCCTTCCAGACGAGCATAAAGAGTTTCAACCCTACCACTGACCACAAGGCAACCATAAGGTATGCAAAAGTCAAAGAAAATACATACGCTAACTGCTAAGACACAGTTGGACCAAAGTGGTCTTGAAAAGAATCCAACTATAAAAATGCGAATGTGATTAAAAATCAAAATAAAACTAAGAGAATCTAAGAATAGCTAAAAGCTATTCTATTAACTCCACCATACAGATTGAGGGTAACATCCAAACATCATGCATATTCTATTATTGTAATGTGTCTTTATCTTTTAACTCAAGAGATAGAATATTCTGTGATGCGTTTGCCTATAGCCAACAATAAAAATACAGTCACGTATACCTGTGAGGAATCTGGATGTATAAATTAAAGGGTACAGGAAAATATAGGCAATCCCCCATACATATGGTGATAGGTAAGAACACACCTTAGGGTTTTTTCCCATGTCTAATTTTTATGAGGCTTTATATTTGAGATGATTAGTGTCAAAATACACCCGTGGAATATTATTAAAATAATCACAACATTAAATGTATAAATAGTATGAAATATATCTTTAAGAGACATACCCATACTTGAAATTACAAACTAGGTTCCTGTGAAAACAAATCTACCTCCATAGTTTCTCTATAATACTTGTCAACAGTTGTTTCATGAGAACATCGACATCTTTGTAAATTCAAAATGCTGCTTAGGAAAGTGGTTTAGTGCCTGGAAATTCAATTAATCCACCACACTGTCAGCCAGCCACATGTGGCAAAAACACAGAAAGTCTGAACTCTCTTAAATTTCCAGCGTCTTTACTGCAGGGGACCAGTAAGGTTATTAGAACTGCCTATTTCTCTGTTTTGACTAAGTAGTCAAGATGGAATGGCTTCCTGCACTGCTGAAAGAATCTTTAGCATGAATAAAGAAAAATGATCTGACTGTAGTGGGGGGGGGGGGCATTAGACTGTGTTGTAAAGGAAATTCATTGAATCTGTGCATGTAGAACATAATAAAATAAAATAGTATGGGACAGTTCAGTTCCACCTGCAAGGAGGTATTTTCCCAAGGTGTCCTCCCGCATTACGCTTTCGTGAATAGACATGACAGTGTTACATAATTACTCTTAACATTGGTTCCCCTCTTTCCCCAAAAGAGTTGATGTGGATAGAGGTTGTTGCTATATCAATGTTTGCTAATGACTCAGAAAATATGAGTGGGGAATATTTAGTCAATCAGGTCATCTGATTGCCTAATCATCCTTGGGTGAACTGAAAAACAAATGACAATATTGATTAAATCTAGCTGATGGAAGAAAAGGATCCAAATCACCACTTAATCCAATCTATTGTGAAAACGGCCAATGTCAGATTTCCGTATCTACAAGCGTGTTATTTATATAATTGTTTAGCTATGTAGCTGAACATGATGACAGATATTTCACTGCTTTCAGAGGAAACTGGGCAGGGCCTCGATTTTAATCAAGGGGAGAGCAGACACTTATACAACGCAGTACCGTAACTGGATATATTAGAGGTTCAGCTGGGTGAAGAGCTGTGAAACATAGTGAAACACTTCGGGTCAGAGTCCAAAAGTTTGGAATTAAGCCTTGACCCACAGATTAACAGCTGAGTGACCTTGGTTAGTCAAGTCGTCTCTAAAAATACGCATTTTCTTAATTTAAAAATTAAAAATAGTAATACCTGCCTCCTTTCTCACAGTAATGTTGAAGAAATAGATAACGCGTGTATGAAAGTGCTTTCAAATCTTTCAGCTATGATGTTCAACATAAGGCATTATAAATTAGGCACTGTGGAACTGGATTTACTCTTTCAGACCCCGAGGGGAAGGAGAATTCAATCCAGCAATTGAAGCATGGGCGGTGGTCTGGAGGTCTCAGGACATCGATACCTCATTCGAGGGTCTTCATAATACTGTAATAATTAATAGCTAAGAGCATATTACAGTTTATAAAACACAACCAATATCTGTAATTTCATTTATTATTAATTTATTCCTAAAAATAAAGGCACTTAATCAGGTACAATATGATATAAAAAACTGAGTGTTTCAAAATCAATATAAATAGATTGTTGGAAACAGAACTATGAGCCCATGAGACTAACAAAATACAAATGACGTGAGTACCTGACACAGTGCTTGGCACATACCATGAAACTAAGAAATATCTGTCGAGCTAACTGAGTAAAAAGGTCATATATCTTCATGAAATAAGAATTCAGTGAGAAGTTTAAAAATGCAGATGGATGTCCATGACATATCCAACTATGCTCCCTGAGAGGGAAACAACAAAAACAAGATATTTTTATCCAACAGAACTCAAATGATTGCCTACAACCCGATTACATCTAGTACCATAGACCTGACGATGCCTTCAAGCCATCATTTCTAAATTAAATCACACAGAATTCATTGTGCTCAGGGTCACTCAGATGGTCTGAAAGGGCGTGTTCAACCACAAGTGTTAATTTATAATGCCTCGTTTTAATGCAAGACTTTACATTTCTCAAAGCATTTTCTCATATGCTTCCCATATGCTGGTTAAAACCACGTTGCAAGGTTGAGAAGATGACCTTACAACTCATGCCCACACACAACTGTACTCTCTTTTTTAGAAGGCTGTGTGTGGTGAGCTTATGCTGGTTTGCCCCAGCCACTTCTACATCTGGTCCTTGATCACATTTTCTCAGAAGTTTAACCAGGTCTGGGAAACAGAAGTTCCACTAACATCATCCAGTTACTGGTTCAACAGACCCGTCATCAGCAAAAAAAGCCCATGCTCTCCCCTTATAACTAGGTATTTGCTTAAAACTAGCAGGCAGTATTTTACTACTTTGCACATGAAGATTCATTAGTCATAGTACTCCTCTGGTTTAAAAAACCTGTACTAAGATCACATAGACATTGTTTTTATTTTAAAAGAATTCTGAAAAAGCTAACCATTGAAAACTGCTTGGAACACAATTATATGATTCCTTATTTTAAAAAGTATCTACATGAAATAGTGAGTCAATGTTAACTGCTAAGACTCTAATACACACCCACCCACCCATACACACACTTCTTTCAATGAAGTTAACATTCCAAGAAGTTTTGAAATACCATCTAAATTTTTAAAGGACATAAACTGGGAGAGCATCCCACAGTTTCAACCTACCTTTTGTGGCCACTCGGACACAGTCTATTTTGGTTTCCTGTGTCAAATAAAGAGGGGAAAAAAAAAATCACTATTTGTGTTTTATTTAAAACAAATAAAACTATCTGTCATTCTATGTAAATGTCAATAAGGAATGATCTCATTGTTCTGAGTGTGGTGTTAATCACATGATGATCACTTCTGGAACCCCGCTCAGATACATGTTCACAAGATGATTACTACTTGAACCACGCTCAGATACATTTTCCAGCTCCAGACCTGGCGGCCATGGGCATTTCTGGAGCGGATGATGAATGAGGAGCTACTCCCAAAATGTTTCTGCCTAGTGGCCCTGGCTTCTTCAGATCCTTGCTTGCTCTCTGGGCAGATACTACTGGAGGAGAACTCAGGGTCCTAGATTCCCCCCCTTTTCACTGGCAAAAGTCAAGTCAGTGATGATACTTAGACTCATACTGTGAAGGAGGGTGGTATCTAGAAAACTCACACTTCTTTTTAAGGAGACTTATATCTTATATCTTACCAGAGTTCTGGGTTGGCCTGAACAGGAAAGGGGAAAAAATTCAGAAATGACTCCATAGTTTTTATTTTGTTTTCATCTTATCTTTCTAAAGCTGTTTTCTCTTAGAAAAAAAAAAGATACCTAATTTAGTCACAGCTATAGGAAGTATAAACTCTCGTGAAACCAAAGAAATGGGATAGAATATGCTGAAAAGACAGATGTTGTGTATCTCACAAAATTTTAAATGAGCTGAATGTATGTGTTGTAGCTATACTATTTTCCTGTAAAATAGTAAGCTAAGCAGAATTGCTAGCCAACTTTTGATAGCAGGTAAAAACTGAAAATAAAAACCATCGTGTTGACAATACATTCTTCCTACCAACACAAATACATTCATTTCTTTCCATAAATTTCTCTAGGTGAAAATAAGTTTAGAAAGAGAAAGAAAACCCCCATTTGTTCCAAGTTAAAACACACAAAAGCATGCCTTTATTTCTTATGACTATCTTCTTTAATCTATGTTCACATTAATAACTCTAAATAGCCTAAGTAAATAGCCATCTATAAAACTTACCCCATTGGCTCTACTAGCAGCTTGGAAATAAATTCTGTAGCTTTTATGGGGGAGAAGGGGAGTGTTCCAGTATCCATTGTATGTCTTATTATCACCAATAGTAAAAGGCTGAGCAGCTTGGAGACTGTTCGCTGGGAATTCTGCAGCAAAGTAGTACTGTGAGTTCAGTATTGACGCATTCTGGAAGTGAATTGGCACAGGGTAGCACTTCAAGATTTCTGTTGTCTTTTTAGTTCTTCGAGGACGTTCTTCCTCAACAACTACTTGATAGACGCTAGGGGAAAAAGCAGCACTATCAGTGATATTTTATGATAATTGAGCTGATTCCCTTTGCCTTTAATTGGGGCCCACCGAATATTCAAAATAAAGAATGCACTGGATATAGTCAATAATAAGTGCCTAGTACATAATGGATACTCACTCAACACTTCAACACTTGCTCAATGTAAGAGCGGGAAGGAGCTTAACATCCTCCCATAGAACTCTCTCACCTCTGATAATACAACGTATTGAGGGAAACAAAGTTCACGAAAATGAAAAAAAAAATTATATAACAATCTCTGCTGTTTATGTGAGCAGGACACTAAAATAATGTTTTTCTCACATGTAACTCAATTTACCTAATAAGTGAAATTATATTCACTGTAAGTTTATTTTTTAAAAAAAGGCAAAGTATTATTTTCTTCAATCACATCTGTATGAATGCACGTGAAGTTTTAACAAGTCACAAAACACAATACGTAATTCATGTTTAAGTAAAGTTTAACTTCCCATATTTTCTTATATTCTTTTGCCCTTCACCATATCAGATCAATGGAAAGAGATGATGTAAGGAGAGCAAAGAGACTGGAATTTCAAAAGCCTTCGAGTTACAAGCAGTTTCTAAGAATAGGTCATGAACCAGGTTATTTGAATTATATATAAAGATAAGATGGGGATGAGCATGCTCCGAAGATGCCTGCAAGGATAGGTGTCCCAGCACCTACCCCCCTTCCTCCCTGCCCCCTTCCAATGTCTGAATTTCAAAGTAGCCATAGGAGAATGGGACAAATCTTGAAGGGATGTATGTTTCTTTTTCTTTTTTTTTTTTTTTTAAGATTTTTTATTTATTTAACAGAGATAGAGAGAGAGCACAAGTAGGCAGAGCGGCAGACAGAGGGAGAGGGAGAAGCAGGCTCTCCGCCGAGCAGGGAGCCCAATGCGGGGCTTGATCCCAGTACCCTGGGATCATGACCCGAGCCGAAGGCAGCCGCTTAACCGACTGAGCCACCCAGGCGCCCCGGGATGGATGTTTCTATTAAGATATATATTTTACCAGAATGATGAACATTTGTGCAGTTTTGGTGAAAAAAAGTTTCTGATACTGAGCAAAACTAACACTTGACAGCAGCTTTCAGAACTGAATCAGAATAGATTGATTCTGGCAAGGAAATGTACCTTGTTCTCACTGTATCAGAAAAGCACCATGACTCCCTGGAACAATCCTGCAATCCTAGAGTTGCTCATACGGGTCCTCATTATTGCCCAAGAAGAGCAGGAGAGAGGTGCCTAACAACCCCAGCTGCCTGGGGAGGGCCTGGAGCGGTCCCTCTTTGGGTGTTGCCCTTGTGAACTCTGAATGTGCACTCAGTGAAATCACCTATTTCTGGGAGTACAACTCCTTAACACATTCCATTACAGGAATGCAATGTAGCAGCTGCAGTTCAGTTTGTAATTCTGTCCAAATAAAAATCAACTGTTGTAGAACATCACAATGACTGCTCAGTAGACAGGTAGTACAATAGGATTACAGTACGATGATAAAGCAAATTCTGAGTGTGATGTAAACTTAAATAAAAACCAGAAATACTTCCTAACCTCTTAACATTAGAGACTTTCTATTGGTTATGTAAAACACTCCACCAAATCTCGTAGAATTCTGTGTGATGGATCTGACATGAAAGGATGTATTTAGGAAGAATCATCCTCTATGGAGGACAAGGAACACATATGGAGGTAAAGTGGACTTTGATTTCTCACCCCCTTCTCCCTGACTTCCTACATATATGGTTAGATGTGGTGATTTTAAAATATATCTGCAACTTCTTACACGTAGCCCATCAAGAATGGGGTTGGCCAACCTTAATGACAACATACAACCAAAAGAATGTAACAGTGGGACAATGGGTAACTCTCAAGGCATTGGTCAGAGGAGGCCATGCCATCTTCAGCCTGGTTCCCCAGGGAAGATAGTTTTCTGGAAGAAAAAGCCAGCCACCATGTATATGGTCCAATCACCCTGAACCTGCCACAGTGGAGAGGCCACATGCAGGCACTCTGCTCTGCAGTCCCAAAGAGCTCCCAGCCAACAGCTGGCATCACTGATGCCCATGTGTGTGGACCATTGTGGAAGGCCACATGGCTGAACATCACATGATGGCAGCCCCAAGACCCCAAGCAGGAACTGTGCAGACAAACCTTTGCTGGCCCACAAAATCATAGCAAAATAGAAATGTTATTTTCAACTGCTGAGTACATTTGCCCAGAGAGCAAATCTAAAGATTTATTTATTTATTTGAGAGAGCGAACAAGCATGAGTGGGGGGAGAGGGGGAAGAGAATCTTCAAGCAGACTCCCAGGTGAGCGTGGAGCCAGACACGTGGCTTGATCTTACGACCCTGAGATCATTAACGTTTAATTTATGTGAGATCATGACCTGAGCCGAAACCAAGAGTCAGATGCTTAACTGAGTCACCAAGGGCCTCTCAAAATTTCACTTTAAAAACAACTCTGTAAAACTCATATACTACACAAAGTGGAAATGTGAAGATACATGTGAAGAAAAAATTTGCAGAAATTATTCCATACAGGAAGTGCTAGGCTGGGAGACTTGCACAGGTCAGCTTTATTTTCCTTTATACATCAGTAAAATATTACTGATGTGAAAACTGGGGTTCAGAGGTGAAGTGCCTTTTCCATCTGGGGCTCACAGGGGATGAAGTAGCAGACGTGGTCTCATGACCATCAGACAAGGCAGTACTAGCATCACCTGTAAAAGCCCTGGTTAAGGGGCTCATGTGAACTGTCTGCCCCATGGGCATCTTCCCCTCTTATGCAGACACAATTGACACACAAACTGGTCCCCACCTACTTCTCAGAATCAACTGACTTTGAGTATTGTATATTCTTTCTCGTTTATCACATAAACAGAGCTATAGATGGTAATTTCACCTTTGACCTCAACTCACTCTCCCATCTCTTGCTGAGTCATTAATAATTTCCAGGGAGGATGCTCCTGGATCTGCAGCTGAGGCCAGCACCTGGCTGGCGTCCTCTCCAGCTCTTGATTCCAACCAGCAACTCTGTCACCAATGGCACCAAGGACAGTAATCACTCACTTTTCATTTCCAACTCCTCTAGATGAAAGACTAGCACAACCACTTCCAGACCGTCCAAGTGCCACCATCTTGAATTCTCCTATCACAAACACCTTGTCCTCTATTCCTTCACCTTGGCCTGGACCCAAGTTTGTTCTTGAAATGCTGTTCTCCCCAACACACAGAAATCCTTCGCCACTCTCAGCAGATGACCCTACGTCATAAAAAGATTGAGACCCTCTCATGAACCTTCTCTCAGGGGCTTATGATCTGCTCCCCCATTTTGATGTACTCTTGCTTTGCTCCACACTCACAAAAATATGTTTCTTGTAAAGACTACTAATCATTTGTGTCTATTTATCAATATTTTCAAAAACCTCACAAGTTCCTGGAGGAACAGGTCTGTGATTTAGTCATCTCTATCTCAGCACACTTTGAAGTGGACCATGAGGCACATATTTTTGAAAGCATAATATAATCCACAAGTAATTTCTATTTTATATACATTATATGTAGTGGTAGGGAAGAAATACACTGGTAATCACAAATATGCCCTGCTTTACTAAAATTTAATACTAAGTTTATTTTGTATTCATTTCTTGAATACCCAAGCGCAAAGAGAAGAAGAAATTATCAAGAAACAGGTTTCATGGAGTGCCTGGGTGGCTCAGTCGTTAAGCGTCTGCCTTTGGCTCAGGTCATGATCTCAGGGCCCTGGGATCAAGCCCCGCGTCAGGCTCCCTGCTCCGTGGGAAGCCTGCTTCTCCCTCTCCCACACCCCCTGCTTGTGTTCCCTCTCTCACTGTGTCTCTCTCTGTCAAATAAATAAATAAAATCTTAAAAAAAAAAAAAAAAGAAACAGGTTTCATGATGAGAGGATGCTGGTTAGATTGTAAGTTTATGCAAGAAAACCCACGATTAAATAATGAGCCCTGAGAGAATCAAACACTGCCTCCTCTGTTTTTCTATCCCCTTCTCACACCTTCATCTCTTACTCCCCATTCATCTTTTCCCCAACTTTGCTAGTATGTGTGCTGTGCTGTGTGTATATTTACTCATTTATTAACTTAAGAAATGTTTTTGAACACCTACTATGTACCAGGCACTGCCCTATTTTAACTTGAACAATATAATATTTGACATTTCTGAATGAAAGAAAATTTTGTTTTGTGACTTAAATGCCATCTATGTGAATATGGGCGGAAGAAATTAATTTTTCCAAGCAGGAATTTTGTGAGGATTAGATGAAAACTTGAGAATTAAATGATCATTTAATGGGTCCCCACTGCAGCCAGCTGATATGTTATACACTCTGCTCCACTCCAGATATATTACTTTTTAAATGGCTACCATCTACTCATATTCAGATATATTAAAGGAAGAACTAAGTTGACTAGAGCAATTTCAGACCTAAAATGTCTTTTCATCCTTGCTCCACAAGAGATATTAGATTTGCAAGCATCCAGACCTCAAATCTATTTGCTCTTTAATAATTTAAGCACTGAAAGGTCAAGCAGCTCTTTTCTATTCCCCTTTATCAACGTCCAAGCACTAGCGAAAAATAGCTAAGTCCTATCTGCTGCCCAATTGCCACACATTGCTGTCTTCCTGATGGAAATTAACACATTATTGGCACCTAGGTCAATGGCACCTCAACAGAACTCTCTGATATGTTTTTCATTGGTGCAAATAACATCATTTCACTAGTGAATTTCATAAAATCTGTCCAACCACAATTGGAATCTCAAAAAGTAGCTTTGAAAATCTCTGTGAATGGTTTTTCTAAGAAGATGATTAAAAAGAGCAAGTTCTCCAGGATGGAAAACCAAGCAGAAGTTTCTAGCTTAGTGAGCTGAATTAAAATTCTATTATCCTTCTAATGTATTACTCATGCTCCCTTTGTTTATTAAAGTTACACCGTCCCTATCCTGATTCCTCCACTATTCTGGAATTTAAAGTAACATAAAATCTTCCTATGGCATTTGCAATATGAAGGCACAATCCATAGGGAAGATGAATCTGCCAAAACTGTGACATCACTATATCATAACTTTCTTATGGAATGAAATTTAATTTAAAGTTTAATTTATGCGAGGCTTTCCTACAACAAAACTCTAAGGCTTTTACAAGGAGAATAAGAAATCTGCATTTATATAGACTAGCACATGAAGTATAACCTAGAAAAGAACATCGGAACATCTTTCATGTACTCTGTTAAACTTGAAAGTTCAAATGTGATGAGATATTTTTGGTTTTTTCTAACTTTGAAGATGTTGAGGGGAAGCCTGCTGCAGAGTTGAAATTGACTTTAAAATTTTGGTCTTAATTCATTTCAAGATTAAACACTTAGTTGTTAAGTCCATTTTTCTTATCCACTTATTCTATTTCTTATCAGCATAAAATACTGGAAGGTTATCCAACCGGATAGCAGAACAGGGGGTGAGGAGGAGTGGGGAGAGGGAGAGAAGTTAACAATCCATTTCATTGTTGCTTTTGCTAATCCTTTAAAGTCCGCACTTCTGATCATTTCAAGGACTTAGAATATTGTTCATTTCATGGTACCTAACAGTGCCTTTTAGCTTGATTTGCAATTTTTGGTAAAACCATCTATTCTATATGTATAAAAAAAGAATAAAGACTGGTATTTCTGTCTTCCTGAAGATTACTTTTTGGGGGGCAATAGAAAATGAAAGTATAAATTAGATGCAAAGCATGTAAAATAAATGTGTAATTAAAGTTTACTGCCATGTAACAACACAGAATTTATTTTCTTCCTGTTTTTGGTTTGATCCTTCCCCTTCCCAAACCAAAGTTTGGTCCTAAACCTGTCAGCACTTACTGGAACAACACCCTAATAATTCAAACAACCTCGTACAACTAAACTAAGCTTTAAAAGTATTGTCGCCAGTTAAAAATTAGGGGGATAAAAGGTCAGTTCAATATGTTCAATATGTTTACCGCCATGACTAGGATTCTTCAGAGTCCTTCATGTAACACTAGCGCTGAGAGTTGCTGAACTGACACAGTCCCGTTCATTAAGTCACTAAATGATGACTGATAACTAGTTTTGCACAGAGAGTGGGCACTGGGTAACACACCACGCAGCATAAATAGACCTGGGGGGTTGGATATTTTATGTTAGCAACTTTAATTTCTCTTTGTCCTACTCTGTTCCAGATTAAGATTGGCCATAAATTGTTTTGGAATATTTGTGGGACACCACAAATATATTTTACGTTCTCTCAGCCATAATTCATCACAAGGAGCTTGCCTAGCATCTGTAAGTTACTGGTGTTTTGTGTGTCTGTGTGTGTGCACTCACGTGTGTGTGCATGCATATATGTGTGCATGTGCAAGCATGCCTGAGCGTGTGGTCCGATACCCTGCTGCTCTGCTAGTTAGTGATAAAATCTGATATAATAAAATATTATTTACAGCTGAAAGGTTGGGTGAGAAATATGAAGTCAATTACAGTTCCATATTGTGAACAAAGGGCAGGAAGAAAAAAGTCCTTTAGTTATGGAGGTTTGGGATAATAAAGGAACAACTAAAACATTAGACTCAGGCTGAGCAGCTCTGTAAAAGGCCACCTGTTATTAATCTTCACAACAGGCACCAAATTTCAAGTAAATTAGTCCTAGATGGAACCTCTTTAAGAATGATTTCTCCCCGTTTTAACAAACGAAGACATTTTCCTTTACAGATTTTATTTCACTTAAGCTAATCATAATTTAATCATCACAATTTCATAACAAACATATGATGGTAAAAATTATAATTCAAGGTTGGCTACTATTATGAAAGTATGTTTTCTTAAAAAGCACTAGTGATTTGAATAAAAATGGAAATCAAATACCATCAAAGCCACAATAAATGTTTTCATTATTGCATGTTTGTATTATATTCAATTCAGAATCTTTCGGTCCCTAAAAGGAATAATACTGCAGGCTAGGTGAGCTGGAAAATAAATGCCACCATCCAAAAGGCAGGGAAAGATAATTCTCATATGGTGTTACTCATATGTGGAATATAAGAAATAGTGCAGAGGATCATAGGGGAAGGGAGGGAAAACTGAATGGGAAGAAATCAGAGAGGGAGACAAATCATGAGAGACTCCTGACTCCAGGAAACAAACTGAAGGTTGTGGAAAGGGAGGTGGGTGGGGGGTGGGGTAACTGAGTGACAGGTATTAAGGAGGGCATGTAATGTGATGAGCACTCCATGTTATATGCAACTAATGAATCACTGAACACTACATCAAAAACTAATGATGTACTGTATGTTGGCTAATTGAATTCAAATTAAAAAAATTACAAATAAAAAAACCAAAAAACAAAAACAAAAAAACAAAAGGCAGGTGAACCAAAGGTGGGTGCCATAGAGAGAACACTGAACTGGGAGTCACCATACCATAGGCAAGTGGGTCCAGCTTTGCCACTAAATCATCGACTAACCAATAAGATCCTTTCAAGATCTAATATTTTATAACTCCTGGCACAAGATTAGGCAAGTCTCTACATCAATACATGAGAAGACAATTATTTCATTCATGTGTCCTCCATCCTTCCTTTTTACAATATTTATCATGTTTCAAGCATGGTACCAGGCACGAGGGAAGAACAGGAAGAGGAATTTGGCATAGACTGTCCCTGTCCTTGAGAAGACCAGCCTAAGGGTATTAGAAATAGGTCACTCAAACAAAGAACTGCTGTGACAGGGACCTGATCTGGGTTTGTACCAGGTGTAATGGAATGCAGGGGAAGAGTGATGATGTTTAAGCCAAGCTCTTACAGCATCTCTTCATTGAGGACATCTGGGCTGGACCTAGTGCCTGAACATTCCCACCAGTAACACCCAAAGACTGTTGTCCTGCCTAGGGCCACCAGCTTTCTTCCCAAATTAAAAA
This sequence comes from Phoca vitulina, assembly GCF_004348235.1. Taxonomy (NCBI): domain Eukaryota; kingdom Metazoa; phylum Chordata; class Mammalia; order Carnivora; family Phocidae; genus Phoca; species Phoca vitulina. Next base: position 28,527,578 of record NW_022589727.1, on the reverse strand, counting down.
TAAAGGCATGACAACAAACAAAAAAGCTAATGTCTTTAGATCCCCTATATAGTCCCCACTCTCTCCAACCACTGGTACTAACAAAACCCCACCGGAGTTCCAACAAGCTTTAACCTCAGACTCACTAATGACTGCTTGCAACAGCTTCCAAGAACCTGTAAGGACCCTTTATCAATAAATAGTACAGCAGACTGAAGGTAATGGGCTGTGCCCTAGGTTGGATACCTCCCCAAGTGCTGCCCCAAGAGTTCCCTGAAAACTGCCTTGGAGGGCATGCCAAGCAGGGCTCCTTGTCTTGACCCCCATGGCCACCTGTGAGGACCAAGACACGAGCTGCCTCTGCTCTCTGGGGGTGGGTGGGGAAAGAAGCCCACAAACATGCAGTCCTGGTTTCTGTTCCGCTCTATGTAGCTCTCTCCAAATCGCCGTCAGGCCAATTTGCAACTATTCTTTCTGCCGTGTATGATCAATCCTCAGGTTACGAGATCCATCGTTTCTCAATGTCAGTATTTCAACTGATATCCATGTTAATCATTAAGGTCAAATCAAAATACTACAGCTGTGGGTTTTTTTTTTTTTTTTAGAGATTTTATTTATTTATTTGAGAGAGAGAGAGAGAGCGCGCGCACAAGCAGGGGGAGAAGCAGAAGGAGAGGGAGAAGCAGGCTCTCCAAAGAACAAGGAGCCCGATGTGGGAATTGATCCCAGGACCCTGAGATCATGACCCGAGCCGAAGGCAGATGCTTAACCAGCTGAGCTACCCAAGTGCCCCTACAGCTGTGTTCTGTTGTGTTTTGGGGTTGGGGGTGAGAGCCATTTCCGGCTGCCCCTGTCCACCGGCAGCCTCTCTGCTTTATGGAAGGTCCAGCTGCTGTCCTGAGCTTGGGGCCTCTGCTCCCTGGTGCACCTGCCGCGGAGACCCTGGTAATAAGACCGGAGCTCTGATCTAATACATAGAATCCTTCAGAGGAGATTATGTTGAAGAGGAGAAAATTTGAAAAATAGGGGAAGGAAAGCTATGCACTATATTTTTATGCACAAAAAGCAAGTTTGAAATGGAGTTTGAGGGAAAGTTAAATTAAGTTTCATTGTATAAATGCTCAAATACATCTACTCTATTATTATTATCTTCCCTTGCCATTTTTAAAGCTTCTTTTCAAGGGTTCTTGAAGAACAAACTTAGTTTCCAAAATGAATTTTCAAAGAGATGACTGACATTGTCATCCTAGAAGCAACATTAATAAAAATGATCTTTGTTTCCTGGCAGTAAAGGAATCCAGAGTATTATTTTTTAATACAATAAAATTCACCTAAAATCAGGTGGGGGAAGGATGGTGGTGGTGGTAATAAGAGATTTAGCACCTTTTGTTAACACACACTGTTGCAATTCAGCTATAAGAAGTAATAAAAAAAAACCAAGCCCAATATAGTAATATAGAATTGAAGTTTTACCATTGAATGACATTTTGGTCTTTGTGATTATGTGTATCCCAATGAAAAAAAGGAAAAAAAATTAGGTTGGAAATCAGATATTTAGAGCTCTTCTCCTTAAAGAATTTAAGGAATAGAACCAGATAGAACCTTTCAAAAGGTTCAAGCACTGACAAAAGAACATTTAGCCCCCAAATTTATGATGCTCCTGTAGTTCACATTTCTTCAAGAAATAAGAGGGAGCAATTAAAAAGCCACTAATAAGCATTTCAAAAGAACTGGTATCTTTTTTTCTTCATTCTCTGGAGACTATTAAGAATGGTGAAATGAAAAAGAACACATATATCAACAACAAAAAAGACTAATTTGATCAAAACAATCCAATACACTAAAGCAAATTTGTTTAATCCAAGTCCTCCAAGTACTCAAAACTGTACTGCTAAACAATGAGTAAGTTGTAATGGGAGTTGGGCTTCACCAAAAAAAGAAACAAATAAGTTGGTTTCAAAATAATAACGAAGAGAACAACATGAAAAAACCCTCCTAACCTCTAAGAGGTAACAGGGGTAAACCCCAAAGATTCCAATGATCATAATCTAAAATTGAAGGTGTAATTAACATGATTTCTTAACACTAGAAGAGACAATGAAGAGAGGATATTAATTTGCAATGTGGCCCACGTCTGCAAAGGAAGGTGTAACCAGGCTGGGTTCCTGAGAGAGTCTGCAGGGAAGAGGTCTATGGGCCAAGGAGGGATGCTCCTGGGAGGGAGAAGGTGCCTGACATGCATTTGGCTTCACTGGTCACATGGGGCTGCACAGGGAGAGTTCACCTCCCCAGACCTTAGTACCTCCTGTGCACAAGGATGCTGGCATCTGATGAGGATGTCTGCTCTTGATGGTTAGAAACCATTTCGTAAAGGACCGAGCATTGGCCTGGCACATGATAGCTACTCAGTCCAAGTCACAATAATTATTCATTATTTATTATCGTAATTATTATTCCTGTATGACAGACTGCTCAGATAATAACTGAAGTTCAGGAATATTATAGTAGGACCTAGTGGGCAGAAGGGGCCACCACATTATCTAGGTAATGTTATTGCCATCAGTATAGGCCAGAATAGCATCAATAATAAATAAGAAAAGCTTTCCTACGTTAAGCAGATAACATCTGTGTTAGATACTATCCTGAGTGCTTTGCTGACTGTTATTCTTTCAGCTGTCCTCTGAGGTAGATTATTACTCATATCTGACTGATGAGGGGAATGGGACTCAAAAGAGTTACATGACTTGCCCAAGGTTAACAGTGTAAACACGCACCAGGATTTAAACCCAAGACCATCAAACTCCCTTCGGTGGTTGGCTACATTGTTTATGATTCTGAATACCTTTGTGCCTTCCTTCCCAGAAAAGAGCTGGTATTTGTAACTACTCCATCCAATAGTGGTTGACAGAACACAAGGTCTTCTGAAACTTTGATGATTTTTTGAAATGAACTTACAGTATTAATACACACAGCTCTTACAACTTCCATAAAATTACTGTCAAAATATGGGTTACCTTTAGAACATAGATCCTATTTATTTATTATTTTTTTAAGATTTTATTTATTTATTTATTTAGAGACAGTGCGAGCAGGGGGAGGGGCAGAGGGAGAGGGAGAGAGAGAATCTCAAGCAGACTCCGTCCACACTGAGCATGGAGCCCAATGCAGGGCTCTATCTTCAACCCTGAGATCATGACGTGAGTTGAGACCAAGAGTTGGGAGGCTTAACTGACTGAGCCCCACCCATGCACCCCTAGAACATAGATCCTATTTAAGTGATAATCACAGTAAATGGGCATAAATGTTAAAGGACAGTGATGATTAGAAATCTGAAGTTTATAGGGGTGGAGCAAGATGGCGGAGGAGTAGGAGACCTGGATTTTGTCTCCTCTCAGGAATTCAGCTGGATAGGGATCAAACCATTCTGAACACCTACGAACTAAACAGGAGATCGAAGAAAAGAAGAGCAACAACTCTCTGAACAGAAAAGTGACCACTTTCTGGAAGGTAGGACGTGCGGAGAAGTGAATCCGAGGCGATATTCGGGAGGATAGACGGCGGGGGAGGGGCCTCCGTCGGCCGCTTCTGGCAAGTGATAGAGCCGCGGAGCTCACAAAATCGGAACTTTCAGAAGTCTGCTCTGCTGAGGGACGTCACTCCGGTGGCTAAGCAGGGGGTGGAACCCTCGCAGGACAGTGTGGTCTCAGGACCCTCGGGGTCACAGAAAGACCAGGGGTGCCTGAGTGTCAGAGCTCCCAGGTATTGGAGCGGGAAAGCTGGCTGCAGAGACGGAGCCGAGGAGCGGGCTCTCAGCTCGGGGTTGCCATAAACCATGATCCGCGGCACAGTCGGGCCACTGCTCCTCCAGCAGGGACCCAACAAGCGGCAGATCCGGAGAGACTCATCTTTTTCCCCCGGGAGGAGCGGCGTGGGAGCGCACCGCAGGGATCTGCTGGGTTTGGAGACTCCACCCGGGGTCAGGTGCCAGAGATAGAAACACTTGGTCACAGGCCGGGTGAGCACGGAGTGAGGCCGGAGACCGGGGAGACGGGAGTGACTGATGGCTTTTCTCTGGGGGCTCACTGAGGAGTGGGGCCCCGAGTTCTCGGTTCCTCCGGGGCGGAGATTGGGAGGCCGCCATTTTCACTCTCCGCCTCCAAAGCTGTACGGAAAGCTTGCAGGGAACAAAAGCTCCGGAGAGCAAACCCGAGCAGATTACTTAGCCCCGACCGGCAAGGGCGGGGCAATTCCGCCTCCGGCAAAGACATTTGGAAACCGTGGCAACAGACCCCTCCCCCAGAAGATCAGCGAGAACAGCCAGCCAAGACCAAGTTTACCCATCAATGAGAACGGCAGAACTCCAGCGCTAGGGGAATAATGCACATAGAATTCATGGCTTTTTTACCATGATTCTTTAGTCTTTCAAAGTTAATTTTTTTTAACTGTTTTTTTTTTTTTAATTTTTCTTTTTCCCTTTTTCAACCAACATCTTATCAATCCCTTTTTTAAAAAAACATTTTTATTTTTCATTTTTAGAGTCATATTCTATCCCTTCATAGTAGTTACCCGTATTTTTGGCATATATATATAAGTTGTTCTCTCTTTAAAGTTTTGAGATAGTTTCTTCTAACAGATCAAAATATACCCTAAATCTCTAGTGTATGGTTTTTTTCTTCTCCCCTGGCTTATTACATTTCTTTCCTTTTTTTTTCTTTTTTCTTTTTTTTTTTAATCCTCTTCTTTCTTTTTTCAAACAACTTATCAATTCCTTTTATAAAATTTTTTTATAATTTCCATCTTTACAGTCATATTCCATCCCTTCATCATATCAACCCTTATTTTTGTACATATATAAGTTTTTCTTTCTTTAAAATTTTGGGAGGCACTTTCTTCTAACAGACCAAAATACACCCAAAATCTAGTGTGTGGCACTGATCTATATACCAGCCTGATCATATTTGATCACATTCTGGTTTTTTTTGGTTTTGTTCTGTTTTTGTTTATTTTTATCTTTATCTTTTTCTTTTTCTTTTTTCTCTTTTTCCCTTTCTTTTCCCCCTGCTTCAGGTCTTTTCTGATTTGTTTAGAGTATATTTTCTGGGAACGTTGTTACCCTGTTAGCATTTTGTTCTCTCATTAATCTATTCTCCTCTGCACAAAATGACAAGACGGAAAAAATCACCTCAACAAAAAGAACAAGAGGTAGTACCGACTGCCAGGGACCTACTCAATAGGTACATTAGTATGATGTCAGATCTAGAGTTCAGAATCATCACTTTAAAGATACTAGCTGGGCTTGAAAAAAGCATGGAAGTTATTAGAGAAACCCTTTCTGGAGAAGTGAAAGAACTAAAATCTAACCAAGTCGAAATCAAAAAGGCTATTAATGAGGTGCAATCAAATGTGGAGGCGCTAACTGCTAGGATAAATGAGGCAGAAGACAGAATCAGTGATATAGAAGACCAAATGATGGAAAATAAAGAAGCTGAGAAAAAGAGAGATAAACAACTACTGGATCACGAGGGCAGAATTCGAGAGATGAGCGATACCATAAGACGAAACAACATTAGAATAATTGGGATCCCAGAAGAAGAAGAAAGAGAGAGAGGGGCAGAAGGTATAATGGAGCAAATTACAGCAGAGAACTTCCCTAATTTGGGGAAGGAAACAGGCAACAAAATCCAGGAAGCACAGAGAAGCCCTCTCAAAATCAATAAAAATAGGTCAACACCCCGACATCTAATAGTAACACTTACGAGTCTCAGAGACAAAGAGAAGATCCTGAAAGCAGCTCGGGAGAAGAGATATGTAACCTAAAATGGTAGAAACATTAGATTGGCAACAGACCTATCCACAGAGACCTGGCAGGCCAGAAAGGACTGGCAGGATATATTCAGAGCACTAAATGAGAAAAATATGCAGCCAAGAATACTATAGCCAGCTAGGCTGTCATTGAAAATAGAAGGAGAGATAAAAAGGTTCCAGGACAAACAAAAACTAAAGGAATTTGCAAACACGAAACCAGCCCTACAAGAAATCTTGAAAGAGGGGCGCCTGGGTGGCTCAGATGGTTAAGCGTCTGCCTTCAGCTCAGGTCATGATCCCAGGGTCCTGGGATCGAGCCCCGCATCAGGCTCCCTGCTCCTCAGGAGGCCTGCTTCTCCCCCTCCCTCTGCCACTCCCCTTGCTTGTGTTCCCTCTCTCGCTGTCTCTCTCTCTGTCAAATAAATAAATAAAATCTTTAAAAAAAAAAAAAAGAAATCTTGAAAGGGGTCCTCTAAGCAAAGAGAGAGCCTAAAAGCAACATAGACCAGAAAGGAACACAGACAATATACAGTAACAGTCACCTTACAGGCAATACAATGGCACTAAGTTCCTATCTTTCAATAGTTACCCTGAATGTAAATGGGCTAAATGCCCCAATCAAAAGGCACAGGCTATCAGACTGGATTAAAAATCAAGACCCATCGATATGCTGCCTGCAAGAGACTCATTTTAGACCCAAAGACACCCCCAGGTTGAAAGTGAGGGGGTGGAAAACCATTTACCATGCTAATGGACACCAAAAGAACGCTGGGGTGGCAATCCTTATATCAGACAAATTAGATTTTAAACCAAAGACTGTAATAAGAGATGAGGAAGGACCCTATATCCTACTTAAAGGGTCTATCCAACAAGAAGATCTAACAATTGTAAATATCTATGCCCCTAACATGGGAGCAGCCAATTATATCAGGCAATTAATAACAAAAGCAAAGAAACACATCGACAACAATACAATAATAGTGGGGGACGTTAACACCCCCCTCACTGAAATGGACAGATCGTCTAAGCAAAAGATCAACAAGGAAATAAAGACTTTAAATGACACACTGGACCAAATGGACTTCACAGACATATTCAGAACATTCCATCCCAAAGCAACGGAATACACATTCTTCTCTAGTGCCCATGGAACATTCTCCAGAATCGATCACATCCTAGGTCATAAATCAGGTCTCAACCGGTACCAAAAGATTGGGATCATTCCCTGCCTATTTTCAGACCACAATGCTTTGAAACTAGAATTCAATCACAAGAGGAAAGTCAGAAAGAACTCAAATACATGGAGGCTAAAGAGCATCCTACTAAAGAATGAATGGGTCAACCAGGAAATTAAAGAAGAATTAAAAAAATTCATGGAAACCAATGAAAATGAAAACACAACTATTCAAAATCTTTGGGATGCAGCAAAGGCAGTCCTAAGAGGAAAGTATATAGCAATACAAGCCTTTCTCAAGAAACAAGAAAGGCCTCAAGTACACAACCTAACCCTACACCTAAAGGAGCTGGAGAAAGAACAGCAAATAAAGCCTAAACCCAGCAGGAGAAGAGAAATAATAAAGATCAGAGCAGAAATCAATGAAATAGAAACTAAAAGAACAGCAGAACAGATCAACGAAACTAGGAGCTGGTTCTTTGAAAGAATTAACAAGATTGATAAACCCCTGGCCAGACTTATCAAAAAGAAAAGAGAAATAACCCAAATCAACAAAATCATGAATGAAAGAGGAGAGATCACAACCAACACCAAAGAAATACAAACAATTATAAGAACATATTATGAGCAACTCTATGCCAGCAAATTAGATAACCTGGAAGAAACGGCTGCATTCCTAGAGATGTATCAACTTCCAAAACTGAACCAGGAAGAAATAGAAAACGTGAACAGACCTATAACCACTAAGGAAATTGAAGCAGTCATCAAAAATCTCCCAACAAACAAAAGCCCAGGGCCAGATGGCTTCCCAGGGGAATTCTACCAAACATTTCAAGAAGAATTAATACCTATTCTTCTGAAACTGTTCCAAAAAATAGAAATGGAAGGAAAACTTCCAAACTCATTTTATGAGGCCATCATTACCTTGATCCCCAAACCAGACAAAGACCCCATCAAAAAGGAGAATTACAGACCAATATCCCTGATGAACATGGATGTAAAAATTTTCACCAAAATACTAGCCAATAGAATCCAACAGTACATTAAAAGGATTATTCACCACGACCAAGTGGGATTTATCCCTGGGCTGCAAGGTTGGTTCAACATCCGCAAATCAATCAACATGATACAATACATTAACAAAAGAAAGAACAAGAATCATATGATCCTCTCAATAGATGCAGAAAAAGCATTTGACAAAGTACAGCAACCTTTCTTGATCAAAACTCTTCAGAGTATAGACATAGAGGGTACATACCTCAATATCATAAAAGCCATCTATGAAAAACCTACAGCGAATATCATTCTAAATGCAGAAAAACTGAGAGCTTTCCCCCTAAGGTCAGGAACACGGCAGGGATGTCCACTATCACCACTGCTATTCAACATAGTATTAGAAGTCCTAGCCACAGCAATCAGACAACAAAAAGAAATAAAAGGCATCCGAATCGGCAAAGAAGAAGTCAAACTCTCACTGTTTGCAGATGATATGATACTTTATGTGGAAAACCCAAAAGACTCCACCCCAAAACTGCTAGAACTCATACAGGAATTCAGTAAAGTGGCAGGATATAAAATCAATGCACAGAAGTCAGTGGCATTCCTACACACCAACAATAAGACAGAAGAAAGAGAAATTAAGGAGTCGATCCCATTTACAATTGCACCCAAAACCATAAGATACCTAGGAATAAATCTAACCAAGGAGGCAAAGGATCTGTACTCAGAAAACTATAAAATACTCATGAAAGAAATTGAGGAAGACACAAAGAAATGGAAAAACGTTCCATGCTCATGGATTGGAAGAACAAATATTGTGAAGATGTCAATGCTACCTCGAGCAATCTACACATTCAATGCAATCCCCATCAAAATACCATCCACTTTTTTCAAAGAAATGGAACAAATAATCCTAAAATTTGTATGGAACCAGAAAAGACCCCGAATAGCCAGAGGAATGTTGAAAAAGAAAAGCAAAGCTGGCGGCATCACAATTCCGGACTTCCAGCTCTATTACAAAGCTGTCATCATCAAGACAGTATGGTACTGGCACAAAAACAGACACATAGATAAATGGAACAGAATAGAGAGCCCAGAAATGGACCCTCAACTCTATGGTCAACTCATCTTTGACAAAGCAGGAAAGAATGTCCAATGGCAAAAAGACAGTCTCTTCAACAAATGGTGTTGGGAAAATTGGAAAGCCACATGCAGAAGAATGAAACTGGACCATTTCCTTACACCACACAAAAATAGACTCCAAATGGTTGAAAGAACTCAATGTGAGACAGGAGTCCATCAAAATCCTTAAGGAGAACACAGGCAGCAACCTCTTCGACCTCAGCCACAGCAACTTCTTCGTAGAAACATCGCCAAAGGCAAGGGAAGCAAGAGCAAAAATGAACAATTGGGACTTCATCAAGATAAAAAGCTTTTGCAAAGCAAAGGAAACAGTCAACAAAAGACAACCGACAGAATGGGAGAAGATATTTGCAAATGACATATCAGATAAAGGGCTAGTATCCAAAATCTATAAAGAACTTATCAAACTCAACACCAAAAGAACAAAGAATCCAATCAAGAAATGGGCAGAAGGCACGAACAGACATTTTTCCAAAGAAGACATCCAAATGGCTAACAGACACATGAAAAAGTGCTCAGTATCACTCGGCATCAGGGAAATCCAAATCAAAACCTCAATGACATACCACCTCACACCAGTCAGAATGGCTAAAATTAAGAAGTCAGGAAGACAGATGTTGGCAGGGATGCGGAGAAAGGGGAACCCTCCTACACTGTTGGTGGGAATGCAAGCTGGTGCAGCCACTCTGGAAAACAGTATGGAGGTTCCTCAAAAAGTTGAAAATAGAGCTGCCCTACGACCCAGCAATTGCACTACTGGGTATTTACCCCAAAGATACAAAAGTAGGGACCCAAAAGGGTACGTGCACTCTGATGTTTATAGCAGCAATGTCCACAATAGCCAAACTATGGAAAGAGCCAAGATGTCCATTGAGAGATGAATGGATAAAGAAGAGGTGGTATATATATACAATGGAATATTATGCAGCCATCAAAAGGAATGAGATCTTGCCATTTGCATCGACGTGGATGGAACTGGAGGGTATTATGCTGAGTGAAATAAGCCAAACAGAGAAAGACATGTATCATATGACCTCACTGATATGAGGAATTCTTAATCTCAGGAAACAAACTGAGGGTTGCTGGAGTGGGGGGTGGGGTGGGAGGGATGGGGTGACTGGGTGATAGACACTGGGGAGCGTATGTGCTCTGGTAAGCACTGTGAATTGTGCAAGACTGTTGAATCTCAGATCTGTACCTCTGAAACAAATAATGCAATATATGTTAAGAAAGAAAAAAAGAAGAAGAAGAATGTAGCAGGAGGGGAAGAATGAAGGGGGGGAAATCGGAGGGGGAGAAGAACCATGAGAGACGATGGACTCTGAAAAACAAACTGAGGGTTCTAGAGGGGAGGGGGGTGGGAGGATGGGTTAGCCTGGTGATGGGTATTGAGGAGGGCACGTTCTGCATGGAGCACTGGGTGTTATGCACAAACAATGAATCATGGAACACTACATCTAAAACTAATGATGTAATGTATGGGGATTAACATAACAATAAAAAAATTTTAAAAAAAGAGATAGAAATCTGAAGTTTATTATCAAAAGCAGGGAATAAAGGAATCCAGAGTAAATAGCAATCTAGCCAACATGCTTTGTTAAGCAGATCCTGATATCATAGTTTTACCCTTTTTGAGCACTACAGTTTACAAAGAACTTTTGCTTGAATTAATCTTCCTGACAAGGCTGTGAGATAGGTGGAGCATGTACTGGACTGCAGTTTTAGAACTGAAGAAAGGCCCAAAGTTCACAGGATAGCCCAAGGTCACAAACCCAAGGCTTCGGGCCCATGCCAAATGTTCTTTTAATTAGATGAAGTCCTAGAATGATTCATATTAGAGACATCAAATTCCACTCACTTCAGTCATTTGGAGAAAACTCAGAGTGTACCATGGAAGCACCTGCCAGCCTCCTCCCACCCAACAGCCCCCGGGTTTGGTGGGGGCCACGGCACCGAAGCACCCACCTGGGCAACCTGTTAACTTTCTGCCAGGAAGACTTATGGGTCAATTTTCCTTCCTCTCTGGCCCTGTCCCGTTGGTTGATCTAATGTGCAAATGCAGTCATTATCTCTGCCCCATTAAAAATCCTACAGTCCCATCATTTGCGTGTGTTGGGGATTGTGGGTGAGTAGAGGAGGGAAGAAGAAAGAATATTCCATCCTAAAAACACATCAACTGCAACCTGGCATATTCTCAGCACTGAGCATATATTTACATCTTTTTAGGATGGCCAGAAGGGAGGCTGACCCAGGAAATGACTGGATATAGACACTGTCCATGTTAAACAAAGTCTGGATATATCACGAGGGCAATGGTGAAACCCTGATGAATTATGAAGCAGGAGAGCGAAAGATCTGGGCAGCCACATTGTGCAGTGGGGACTGGAGAGCCGAGAAAGGCAAAAGCATGAACTAAGGCAGTGATCGGAGGATGGAAGTAAAGGAGAAGGGGTGGGGCAGTGATCTCGAGAGGTGAGAAGCATGATAGCTTCCAAAGGAGTCAGTACAGATGTGCACGATTATAGGGATCTTCCTGATGGAATCTGAATTTGGAGTAATGGCTTATTTGATAGCTTTTCTGAATTCCTCTTCTAATTAAAAAAAATGACAAATTGATTCAAGGGTAAAGGTAGGGTATTCTTTCATGCTTCTGTCCTATATGGACAGGACATGGTATATAACTTTTATTTAAGGATGAAAATATAAATTTAAAATCTTTCAATATGTCCAACTAGTTAAAAGGAGATTTTAGTCCTCTGGCTTCTTATCTATAGAAGTTACTTTTGTTCACAAGAAAAAGATGAGGTTCAATTCAATAAACATTTATTGCAAAATTAGGTTTGAGGTAGTAAATGATATTCAGGAACTAAATTATGAAAATTATTTTGTGATCCTTTTGCAGTTGCTATTACATTTACATGAATTTTACATGTAGGAAAATGCTCACTTTCAGCATTAAATGCATAAATCTAATTAATACTCCTGAGTGCTAGTCAAACCTCATTTACTCTGTGTGCGTTTTTAATTGTATTTATGAAGATGACCCCAGTTTACATCTCTTTACTTTCTCTTCTTCCAGGCTTTTCTCCAGGTTGTTCCTCTCTTGGGTGGACCTGTACCTGCATTCAGCCCCTCACGGCTACCTCCTACTTCTCTTTTGCATTTCAACCTGAACAGCTTATCCTGATCCCTGGTTGAGATTTCATCCTCTGTCAGATGTTCTTGGAATACTCTGGACTTTTCTCTCCAGCTTGATCACCATCTTAGCACAGTGACTTGAACATAAAAGTGCTCAGTAGATATTTGGTAAATGAATGAAGAATGACTGAATAATAGCCAAATGTCAACTGTGAAATTTGCTCTAACACTTTGCAATGTGGCAGAGGACAAGAATGTTAGATGCTAACAATGCAGAGAGCTCTTATGGCTTCTCATTGAGCAGAAAACACTTGCACCAACACTGGTCAAGATATTTACCTTCAGGTCAAAGCAGAGAAGTAGAATAACTAGGACACAGGGAACCACACCAAAGCAATGTGGTGATATGGAAAAACTCCCAGCGCTCCTGAGGTTCTGCTATCAAACAGGCTGACATCAAACAGGAGTATTAGTTAAGTAGCTGGAAACCAAATACAGGTGACTACCAAGCATCAGATAATAATATATTTAATGAAATCATTTTTGATGAAACAGAAGGCATGTCAAAATTTTTGTGGGCTTTAGTGTTCTCGCCATCAACAATCACACTGAATGTATTTATATGTGCTGGTGGATGAAATGTTCTGCTGAAGAGGATGATGGAAAACCACACTCATGATATGGCTATGCCCCCACAACAGGACCAAAAGTGCTGTCACAACCGGAAAGTGGCCAGATCCTCTCGGGGCTGCTCCTCAGCTCTGAAAGCCTGTGGCTCTAAGCAGCGCACTGGGTTGGCTTGCCTGCTCTGCGCCACACATGACTCGATCAGCCTCTTAGAACTTGGGATCTTTTCTCTCAGATATATGTGATTTTAGCACTTTAAAAAAGTAAAAATGAGGCATCTACAGTTAAATCAATTAGTCTTCATCAAAATTTCCAAGATCTTTGCTCCCAAAGGCTCTCAGTCTTAGCTCAGAACGCCTCTAGAAATTCATCCCTTAAATACCCTGGAATCAGTAACGGTGATTAGGAAGACCTAGCAGCTCCTGAGAGCAAAGGGCATAGCGGCTTTGGGATTTGTAACTAAGGCGATGCAGTGTTCAGTTCAAGGCATTTGTAACCTTCTGGCGCTCTGGATTTACAACAAAGACTACTTGTAAATTATTCCACTGTTAACATTTACAGATGGTCCAGAGAGATGGGGGGAAAGCAGCATGTAACTTTCTCTATCGTCAGTGGAAAATGAGATCAACCTGTATGCCTACCTCCGTTACCCTGATGGATGGTTTCTGGGCGGCTGGTCAGTCTGGGTCAGGGAATGCAGAGCACTACCTGCTCTCACCTCTAGGGAGACAGTCATGCATAACTTTTGGCCTCTAGTGTACACGATACTCAAAGGCTTTCACATAATCTGTAGTTTCAGTCTCAAGCACCTAGTTTTTCTGAGAGAAGCATGGATTCCTTTGAGACAGCAGAAACAAGATATAGTATGATCCAACACTTGGGTCTTCCCTGGCCCTAGGCAAGAACTAGCCACAACCATCCACTAAACAGACTGGTGCTCAGAGAAGCCTCTGCACTCTGGCTTTCAGTAGGCAAAGACACCAGTGTGTCCATTCAGCAGGCATTGCATACACAACCCAGTACAGATTATAATCATCCCAAAAGCAGCGAGCACAGGTTCAGGGCAAAGGGGTTAGGGTGATGTAGCAAAAGGAAGGTAGAAAGAAGCAAAAGGAGAAAGATCCAGAAGCTTCTCAGCAAGGAGGGGGACTAATAATGCCATGTTTCTATGGCTTGGGAAAATTGAGATTTAAAAATATTCATACAATTAGTAATTACCAATAAATTACTAGATAGTCATTGCTAAGATCAGCTTTCAGTTTCTAGCATTCCAGTGTCCACTTTAACAATACTCTAAACAGTTAATATCACCAGTTGCTTTGGTTAGTCAATAAGGACTAAAAAGGACTAAATGGTTTGGATTCCTTTAAATACTGTCTCTAATAAAAATTAACATGTGGCACCTGCAGGATCCCTTCCCTTCATGCCTAAAGTTTGGTAATTGGGCCCAGTGGAAAGGAAGAGTGGGCTCAGCACATCCACAAGCCACACTTCCTCTGAAGCTCTCCTATGCCCTGTCCCTGGCTAACCCTTCCCCCACTGCAGGGCTGATCTTCCTTACATTTTTTTCCTTGCCTAAAGCTCCTGAGTGACTACTCACTGCCGAAAGGCTACATCTCTACTCCTTGGCACGGAGCATAAGGCTGCCCAATCTAGCCCCGATCTCCCAATCTCCCTGCCCACACCCCCCCACCCCCCGCCCCTTCTACCCATTCTAATTTTAACACACTTCTCATTCCCAGATCAGGCCAACTTACTCAGTCCTCCTTGCCCTTTTGGAACTCATCTGTCTCACTCATTATTTATTCCCTGCCACACACTTAACCTCCTCTGCAAATTCCTCCCCAGGACACACATCTCTTGGACAATATCCATCTACAAGATTCAGCTGCTTGGCTTCAGAGCTGCTTCTCTGAAGTCTTACCTGACTGTCCTGTGTACAACCCCTGCCCCTGGCCTCTCTGTGCCAGTCCTCATCCCTGCAATAGGCCACCAGATGACATGCTGGTCGCTCCCATCTAGATTGTTAACCCCTGAAGAGAGCCCATAACAGGCTCCTCTGTGTTCCCAGTATTCAGCACAGTGCCTGAAACCTAGTGAGTACTTAATAACTATAATCCTAACAACTCCTGAGATAAGGTGATATTACCTTGCTCTGCAAAGATGAGGGACCCGAGGCTTAGAGATGTGATTCTTCAGTCACACAGCTAGTCACTGAGAGAGCTGGGATTTGAAACTAGGTTTATTTAACTTCCGAGTATGTCCTTTCCCTATATCCTGGGGCTCATTTTAAAAGTTAGGTCCACAATTTATGTGAGCCATAAAACAGAGTAATTATTTGAATATTACTCTTTCTTCCTTAGAATATGCCAAAGGAGGAAAGAGTGATTCTGCCTGCCCGCCTAAAAGGTGATGCATGACACCTGACGCTATCTTGTGTCTCAGGTCACAATGGTCTTGATTATTGACAGATTCAGCAGTTTCTAATTAATTTAGAGCAAAGCGCTGTTTAGATATGGAAATTATACACTGACTTATAATAGGCTAATTTAAAATTATATTACTTTAAATTTATATTACAGGATCTTTGGATCTTAAGGTAAACTCTGCGCTGTGAGATTTTACATGATAGTTTTTCCATTCTCAGAATAATATTGTCATTCCAACAACAAAATAAAATAAAGGCATAAACTTTTGGGGAAAAAATAATAAAAAACATTTGCAAATCATTATTTAACTGGTTCCTCTGACCCAAGATCAAATTCTTGGACAAAACTGTTCTGATTAAAAAGAGAATCTAGGGAATAAATTCTAGCATAATCATAATGATTAAATGACCATAAAATGGTACTTGAATCACAAGTATACATACAGATATTTTTTAAGAAATGGGAGGAAGAATCAGACTCTTCAACGGTGAATAGAACATTAGACATCATTGAGCCAAGTTCCGTGTCTCACCGGCTCCCCACTGGTGTCAGATTATGAATTTCACTTTCAGAATGGTTATAAACAGAGCTCGGTTTCCTTTTGTTCTATGGTTAAGTTTATTCAGTAGAGATGGCCATAACCATAATTAGCTAATGATTCAGGAGCCAGCAGGGAAACATCTAACCTTTTTAAAGAGCTGTACTACAGAACTGGGACAGCGAGGAGTTCATTAACTATTTGTAATATCAATTCCTAACTAAAAACTTGCAAATGCAGAAATAAATAGGTAGCGAGATGCAATCAAATTTCAAAATGTAGTAGAGATACCAGAATTTATTGGCATTCTATTATTTATGATTTTATTGATAGAAACAATTGTTACATCCTTAATTTATTTTTCTTGTAAAATTAAGACCTTTTTTGTGATATCAGATTTAAAAAAAAAAATGAGAAAAGAAAGAGCTAGAGGACCAGAGTTAGTCCTATGAAAAGAAACAACACAAACCACCTAGTGACATGGTTTGAAAGGGCCGATGTAAGAAAAAACACTGATATAGCAGTTAGTAGGTGTGAAGTACAGTTTGGAGTGCTTTTTTAAAAAAATATTACCTTTTTTAATCCTCACAAGAACCTCATAATGTTTATTTACTTATAGGGTCCTTGCATGAAGCAGAAGAGAATGGGATAGCCAAAGCTGGTGGTGGTCATGGAGTGAAAATGTCTTTCCTTGGACTTACTAATGGTAGACAATCAAATGGATTGCCGCTGCCTTAAAATAACTTTTTAAAAATTAATATTTGGTCCATACTTCCTAATATTAAACTTCCTAAACCAAAATTAATTATATGCCAACAAGTGTAATTTCTACAGGAAACTTCTTAAAACCAAACGCATGATTATCTCCTATCATTCATTAATTATAATGATCTCTTTCCTTGCTTTTACTGTCAAAAGATCTGTTTCACTGTCCCCTCTAAGGTGGCAGTTTTCATAGACTCCCTGACATTCTCCTGCTGAATCCCTTTAATAATAACTTCTGTGTGGTAACCAGCTGGAAATATGAGTGCAAGCTGTTGGCCACAAAAAGAACAAATCTTGTTTTCCCTACAGCTCCAGGATCAAATCAAACATTTTTAGGAAATTTAACAAATTTTCTTAAGATAAATACAATTGCTTTACTGACTATTTATGTTCAACGGAATGAAAACCTGTCCTTCACCTTGGTCTAAGAACACAGCATAGAGTTTTCAAAGGACAAAGAGCTCAGTTATAAGAAAAAAATAGCATCCTTTAATACATTTTTTATATTTTCTATCTGATTTGTTACAGAAGAATATTTGATGAGTAGTTTGGCTAAATCAGGAAATACTAGAAGTGAACAATGAGGCTTTAAGATCCGTACACATTTTGCTGGCTACCTACCTAAGGCAAAGCAGCATCAGGGAAAAGTGACAAAGAGGAGTAAATGAAAACAGCACACATTTGTCAAGTCTACCACGGTAATGAATTCAGGGTGAAATCTGTTTAATAAAAACCCGAACATATTATATAAAAAAAATAAATTCTTGATTTATACATGAAACTGAAGTTTTTATATGGTACAAGTCTTTTTTTAAAATCAAAAGTGTTTCAGATGAATAAAACATTTATGCCTGCCTTTTACTAACAGAAAATATTCCCTGTCTCATCTGAAATCTTACCTAGCAGGACACGTGCTTTAAAGAAATAAGGCAAAATATTTCTTCCATCTCTTCCTTATGGCCTCATCTCTTCCAGATGCATAATGTAGTGAAGTTCCTATTTGCTTTAAGACTGTGGCCCTGATTCTCAGCAACTGGAACTATTCGCTTTTTAAATATAACTGTTGAGGAAGCGTTCATTGCAAAGATATCTGTAGTATAAGAAGTTACCAGTGACAGTAAAAGCATAGCATTAAAATAATTAGGACTACCCCTGTTAGAAGAACAAGATGGCTGCCATCCATTAAAAGTGTATTCGCACGTTTAGGCATCAGCTTTAATGTTTTGGTTGTTGCTGTGATTGTTGCCCACCTCCCATCCCCACGGACAGGCAACTTAATAAATGTTTTCCCCACTCGGTAGTTTCTCCTGAATGAATGAATCAAAGAATGAGTACTTAAAATGGTAATTTTCTAACATTTCACTGAAATGAATATCAGAATGTTTAATTAACATATTCAAGCACTGAGTTTTAATTAAGAAGACATATAGCTCCAAAACATTTATGAATAAATTGAAGCAACAATGCCTAAAGAACAAAAATGAGAGTCATTTGAAAACACCATCACCTAAGGCGCAACAACGTGAAGGAGTCTCATGCTGTAGACAATGAGAACGTATAAAATATCATTAATGAGGGACATTGGCACATAGTCCATATATCACGAGAGTAAAATCACGGAGAGAATCTTTGTTAGTGCAAGAAAAGCACATAGTTTGTGTAAAAATCATTCTTTATTTAGAGCTGCTATTTTACTGGCAAATTACAAGGATTTTCTCTGTTGGATTATGTCTGCGTGTAATGAACAGTGGAGAGAAGAGAGAGAAATGAGGGGATTCTAAATGAGTAAAAGAAAATTAAGCTTTCCCCTGTCTTATTAAAGAAAAAAAAATTGGATCCATGAACAGACATTAAAATTCTGTCCCAGGTGCTAGTTTACTAGCTAGAATGATGGAATTTGTGTTCTTCCTGGCCATTTCAGGATTTAAATAATTTTATGTGACAGAGCTGATATGTTGATCAATAAAAAGACAGCAATCATTTACATTGAGAGTTTAGTGCAATTTTAAGAATCTGCATTAAGCAAGCTGAGTGTCTGTCATGGAATGAATGCAGAACCACCTTACTTAGTGAAGTGCATAAATGAAGTGGGGCTGAATTTTTAACATCAATGATTATGGATTAAAGAAGAATCAAATCAATTGAAAGAACTGGCTTTGGAAATCATACAATGTCAGTATTTTTGAGCATATAATACTGTGCAAAATCCAGGAAAGCAAACAGATGTTTACTTCTATTTCCCTCCTTCTTCTAGTATTTATCTTATCATTTGGGAAAAGCCTTCTTGTATTGCAGTTTGACTACATGTGCATTTTGCAAATTTCCAGATGTGTTCAAATGTTTTAATCTACATTATGGCTTTATATTTTAGGTCCCCACGATTCCCTAATCAGAGTTCTCATTTCTCTAAACACTAAATGAAATTGAAAATTTTGATATACCTCATTTAGTTTGAGAGTATTATGGACATTTTTTCCAAACTAGTCTTTCTAGATATATTGGTCTAGCATCTATTCAATAGATAATCAGTCCCATTATGTTGTACTGTAACACCAAATCCCTTGAAAAGAACATTCACTTTTCTGCAAAAAAAAATTCAAAAAACTAAAAACAAACCAAAAAAGCCAAAAAACCCCCCAAAAAACAAACAAACAAAAAACGCCCAACCCAACGACAAAAAAAAACAGAACTTTCTGACTGGGGGGGTCAAGATAATTTCCATTCTCAAATTTGTGCCAATAAAATTTACCCATTTAAGGTAAGTATCCTTCCAATTAAGGTGATATCTGTAGTGGGTTTGCCTGTAATGCTTACTGAATAGTGTCCATAAGAACTGATCTCGATTCCAGCATAGATTTAGATGACGAACACTGAAATGTTAGCAGAGTTAGTGACTGGCCTTTAAGAAATGATGTGAAACGTGGCAAAGCCGTGTATTTTGGACACTCTGACAAGCATTTGAATGTGTATTTTTATAACATAAGAATAAAAAGCCTGAGGATATCTACAATTAACTAAATTGTAAGGCTCCAGTCTCCAAAAACAACTAGAAAGGTATAAAAGAAAACAACAAGACAATGCCTTTGAAAGGCATATTTAGAAAATATGAATACTAGTTTGGAATGCAAGAGGCACTTTAAAAAAGTAAGGAAAGGAGAACTGGGGAGGAGGCTGATATAGATGGCCCAAAGGAATATTATTTGAAAACTCAGACTTGAAAAGATCTATACAGAGAGGTGGATGAAAATCGGACTGAAAGTGTTTGAAGGAAAAAGGCAATAAGAACAGAAAATGAAAAAGGAGTTTATGTGAGAATAAAGTAGAATTGGGAATAACTGGCTGTTTTGGAGAAATGGTTAGGATTTCAGATCCCTTCCATTTGGAGGCCTTGAAGATGAGTGGCCTGCATGTTTTCATTTTATTGTGATGCTCCGGTAGGAGAACACGGACCCCTGTCCTAACAGCCCGCATTGCTGAGTCTAGACCACTTTTAAATTGGTCACAAGAAAATGATGTTCCCAAGGACATGGTCAGAGCATCAATTTTCATTTAATAATACTTCAACTTTCTGGAGTGAAAAAAGTCTGACCCACGGCCACAGATACATTCGGATCTTGGCCAGCCGTCTAATGAGTGTGTGTCTTGGGTCATTCGGATTAGGGCAACCCCTCGGTACTGCACACAAGTCAACACAAAGGGCCTAGATAGTGTCAGTGGCTACATTTTTCTAGCAGTAATATCTTAAATTTGGAATAGAGCTTTGACATATTTCATAGTGTTCTCACAGACTGCACTTATGAATGGCGGTCCTAAATCCCTGACAGGAAAATCCCTTACTACCGTGTCAAGTCAACAGAGTGAACTAGAAATTGTGTCATAAAATTTTCTAGATTTTTCAAATAAAAATTTCTGCGATCCCACCCTAATCGGACTTTACTATCAACAAATGCTGTTCTGTTTTTACTGCTAACTCTGTGAAATGAAACTTGTACATATTTTATCATGTCGAAAGAAGTCCAACTGATTGCCCTATGACACTGTAGTGAAAACATGATCAAATAGAGCCAGGTTTCAAAAGGTTAATGGAGTAAAATTCTACACAAGGAGTATGGAAACAAGCCCTATATAGCCTTAAATAGGAATGTAAATGTTTCCTCGGGGTATGCTATTCAGAATAATAGGTTATTTTGAAGGGAATCTATTCTGATAGTACAGAATATCTAAATCCTTCTGAAACAAGTAGCAATTTCATTTATATAGATTAATGAGCTTATGACAAGTTCATACTCAAGAGTTATTCAGGCATTCCTCTGCTCCTTCCTAGGAAGAATAAATTTATTTTATTCATTCACCGTAAAAGTTACACTTTGTAATTTCTTAGCTATATAAATCATCATGGGATGAGAAATGGGGCCTACATGTTGGTAATAAACTTAAATATGTTTGAATAAAGACTTCACAATGCTCTTTCCAATCATTGGTTTCTTTTAAAAAAATAAATATACACCACATATTCAATGGAGAGATTAGCCAATTTCCCAAAAGTTGACTGACTTAAAGCCCCAGGTAAACAAATAAACAAGCAAAAAACCAAAGGTCCATTTAAAGAACAGAGCTCAGGATCAAAATGTCATTAGCCCTAACTAAATTGCAGCAAGCAATTACTTTTTAGAAGTAAAGCCACCTCTCAACAGACTAAGGCTTTTGCTCCATATCTTCAAAGAACAACCCACTTGCAACAGCATCAAACTCTGTTCACAATACTTGCTCACACCCCACATCAAAGCACATCCCCTTTCCCGAGTCATTTCTTTTAATTAGAGCTAATAAAGATATGGGTTTACATGCTGCCTGCTGTTTGCATCGAATCCCTAGAAAACACAGTCAAGAAATTCGTCAATTTGATGTCAGTGTCTATCTCCCTGGAGCCAGCCCACCCCTCCTCTGCTCAGTACCTGACAGGCGCGCCTCGGCTGTGTGCTGGCTTCAGCATGACTGTCACTGTGTTGTCCGTCTGATTCAAAGGGGTTTCGAGTTCATAAGCCGGCATAGAGGGTGCTGGGGGAAAAATGTGTAAGATGGGAGACTCATTATTTCTGGTCGATCTTTTCAGTTTTCCTCCTAGTTCCATTTGCAAAGAACATTAAGAACACAGTGCACTTAAACTGCAGCTATGAACCGACCATGGGCAGCCTCTGTGTATATACCCTACACCGAATATCAGGAACCACTGCTAAAACCAGGAGATGTCGACTTCTTTATCTTGAGTTTAAGCTGGGAGAGAGTATGAGGGGGGCTTTTGAGGTGTTAGTAATATTCTGTCTCTCGATTTCCTTTCTTGCTAAATGGGTGTAGGTTAGCTTGAGAACATACATCAAGCTGGGCACTTATAATTTGTGTACTTACTGCTAGGTATGCTTTTCTTTAAAAATAACTTTAAATGCATATTTAAGAAATAATCACTAGGATCATAAAATTGAACATTATAGCTCTCCCATCGAAGTCAAGATGGAAGACTCTGTGTATGCCACAGATCCATCTAGGGATCTGAAGACTGTAGAAGCCAGAGAGGCTTGTTGAAATTAGTGACCACTAGTGGGCTCTCAGGGAGAGCAGGAAGGTGGAAAAGGTATGGGAATTGGAGTAAGAAAGACTTGGGTTGACTTTCTGTTTTGTTTTAATCAGCCTAAGAGCGTAGGCACATGAATTATCTCTGGAGCTTCAGTTTACCCTTCTTCCAAAATAGGAGAAATTACCCTCTAGGGTTATTATGGGAATTCAGAGAGATAATAAAGAGAGCCAGGCAAATATAATCCTACCAATGTTAGTTCTTTTCCCCCACTTCATGTGAATCCTATTTCCAGGTCCATTTCCTGGCATTCTTTGTTTTCTAGATTGTTCATTCTTACGAGAAGATAACGACAGAGTTCTTCAATAATTTTGTCATCACCATGGACTAGATAGATCATTTCATGAAGCTGTGATGCGGGAGGGCACATGGTGTAGGTACCTGATGAGAACACTAGTGATCCTTTTTTTTTTACAAATATAGTTTTTTAAATCTCTTACATATAAAAAGCTTTTCTGTAAAAGACATGGGTTATATCTCATTTCCATTTATTGGATTTTCTCAGCATTAAAAATTAACTCCAATTCTACTAAAAATTAACTCTGATTCATAACACAGAATTATATTTTGTATAGAAAATAGTTATCTGAGGTCCATGAAAGTAGAAAATTGGGGCCCATAAACTGTAATTTTCTTTGATTTTTTTTTTTGAAGATTTTATTTATTTATTTGAGAGAGAGAGAATGAGAGAGAGCAAGCACATGAGAGGGGGGAGGGTCAGAGGGAGAAGCAGACTCCCCGCCGAGCAGGGAGCCCGATGCGGGACTCGATCCAGGAACTCCAGGATCATGACCTGAGCCGAAGGCAGTCGCTTAACCAACTGAGCCACCCAGGCGCCCAACTGTAATTTTCTTTGAACTATAAAAATCAAATAGTTACTCTTGATGAGTCTGTGCAGGCTAACTAAAATGTCAACTGTCTTTGTTTTTGGATAAAACTGTATGAACTTGGTGGGCTAACAGTGGTCAGACTCATATCAACCAGAATTTTTATATAACAGAAATGGTAAAAATGAATTTTTTTTTCTAAAAGAACATCCTCTTTAAGATAATACTCTTTGAGATACGGTTTCCATAGGGGAAAATTACCAAAATAATGGAGGCTTGGAAATACACATACTGGCACACATTTCCTCTTCAGTCTCCACCATAAGTTCAAGTACCAGATTATATCATCTTAATTACATCCAGGTATCAATGCACTTGATCAAGATCAGAGAGGGCATGCATGGAAAATTACAACTAGAAGCCAGATTTTCTGATTCCAAGTCTAGTAGTCTCTAGAGATGTACGACCTATGCCACTTTCCTAACCTCCCAAGGACGTCTTCCTCTTCTTCCAACTCTCCATACTGTTATTACCTAACGCTTCCTATGAAGTATCAAGTGTATATTGAACTTCAAGTTGAGTTTGTGCTCATAAATAAAATCTTACATGAAAAATTTCCTCTTAAGTTATAATTGCTTAAAAACAAAATTCCAAACCTCCCTCCCTCAAAACCTAATTGAGTGCTTATAGTACTCTTTTTTTTTTTTAGATTTTTATTTATTTATTTGAGAGTGAGCACACAAGCGGGGGAGGAGCAGAGGGAGAAGCAGACTCCCTGCTGAGCAGGATGCCCAACATGGGACTCGATCCCAGGACTCGATCATGACCTGAGCTGAAGGCAGATGCTTAACCCAATGAGCCACCCACACACCCCATAGTACTCTTGTTGTAAGCACTTCCCTGCCTCTGATTCTAAGCAAAAACTTTCCAAAAAACTAGAAATGAGGGACAATAGATAAAATAAGGCTAAATATTATTTAGCTAACACTGACTGATTGAAAGAGTTATTTCCCTCACCAGACTCCTGCTCATCTTCCCCCAACCAAAACAGACAAGGCCAAAACTCAAATACTTCACCACTCATACCCAAAGGGGGAAAAAGGAAATGTCCATGGAATTGTGTTTATTGTTATTATATATCCAGCAGATGGCAACTCCATTTCCTCTAGTCTGAAGCACAAAGACATTTTCTGCACAGTTGCACATGCCCAGAAATACTTCTCAAATTATGTCTTTGGTCGGATGGCATAATTGAGTCTCTACCAGCAAAAAGCTGGAGGCTGTAAGTGCCTGGTACCACCCCTCTGTCATCGCAACTACTAATGGTGAAGGTCCCAAGGAAGGCTGATCCTTCTGGAAGCAGACTCCATATAACGCTGTCTTTCTGCTGAGCACTCGGTCGTTCACGGCTCATTGCAGATATCTCTCCAATGCTGCTGCTCTGGTAACCTGTACTGTGAAGGGGGTAGGAGCACACAGACCAGAACTCTCATTCATGCTCAGGTCCTCCAGTGCAAACTGATACAACATGCCTACTTCCTAATGCAGGAGGATCTTAAGCTCCCAAATTATAAGTATTTGCAGTATCTCATTCAATTCCACAAGTCTGATTTTCATGCATGTGTTAATCTGAACACAATGGGTCAGTCGGGGTGAGGTTTGTATCCTTGACAATGAAAAATACAAAAACGTTACCTGTGATAAAAGACATAACTCACAAAGGTATAATACCTGATATTTTGGTGGTGAACTGATTTGTTGCTGGAGGTCCAAACCCCTTAGCTGTGCTAGCTCGGATGGTGAAGGAGTACGTGGTCCCTGGATACAGTCCAAAGAACAGAAAATGGGTTTCATTCCCCAGTTTTGAAACTCTTCCACTTTGATTGGATAAGTCTATTTCGGGGTCAAAGGAACTGACTGCTTTGTAGGTGATCTGCAAGAGAATAAGAATTCGATAAAATACCTGAAGCAGGTGGACCGGGATCACATCTTTATCCAATAAACCCCTGTGATGTATGCACTGTCAGATGCTTTATGATAAGCTCCTCTACTCACTTAGACTCTTCAAATCCTGGATCCGGTAAAGGGGTGCAGGAACTCAGCCAAAACTGCTATGAGATTACTTTTATAGACAGAGGAATTGAAAGCCAGTAGATTAGAACATAAAGGATGAATTCAGGTTTAAGCTAATACCTTGAAGTTGTTTGTTCTCAAAATGTCACTTTGGAAAACTACATTACAGTTGGCTTAAAACAACATCACAAAATGTACAACTAGCTCAAACAGATAAGGACCGTACAAGGGTAAGGCCTCATCTCTCATCCAGGGGCCAGTTTGATTCCGCACTGAATAGGATTATTGTCTTCTGGAAACAAGGGCACTTTTAAATGTCTTCACCAATGTGGGAAAAGATATCTGCTCTCACAATAAATCCTAGACACGTGTCAGGAGCTCTTGATGGTATGACCATGGTGCTCGTGACGGGTCATATTTACTTCTTTTCTTCAGAGCAACGCTGTCCGATAGAACTTTCTGTCATGATGGAAATGTTCTATTCTGCACTCTGATGGTAGCCACCAGCCACAAGTGGTGACAGAGCACTTGAAATGTGGCTAGTGAGACTGAGGACCTGAGCATTTTATTTTATTTAATTTTCATTAACTAAAATTTAAATGTAAATCACCGTGCGTGACTAGGAGCTGCCATTTCAGGCAATGCCACTCTAGAAGGCTCTCATATGTTGCTACATAACAGGGGTTTAAAGCACATTGGATGCATCTGGAATGTGTGAAAATAAATATATCATAGGTGTCTTGAAATTTGCCCTTTCAAATGATTTTTTTAAAGAATTTCACCATAAGTAGTTCATCAACTATTCACGAACACGCATTTTAGTGGTGATTACTAACTTCTACCGGTTGTAATGACATAATTTTTAAATGTGGCATATTCAAAAGTTTTAAATTGCAAAACTGAGCACTTTTCTTGCTTTTAAATAGGTAAACTTACTTATAATTTATGTGCATGAACACTAACACTGTTATTACACGAAGTGATAATTGACATTCTTTCTTCTTATATTTATACCATGTCATTATAATTAGGGAGACCTCTCTGAAAGAATATTTAGATTGAATCATCTAAGTTTGGCAAGAAAATGTTTGCTGTATATACTAATCACTACAGTGCATGCCACTCTCAGAGTTAGGCAGCGTATCTGTCGTTAACCCTCTAGCCGATTTCCCTCACAAGGTTTCTCTGAGTCAAGAGTGTCTCCCACCAGCTGCTCTGGGAGGGACTTCAACATTGGCACCAATGTGTGCTTAGTTGTTTACTCAGTCCTCGTTCTGACACTTCTAGAGAAAATGGTGGTTCAGAGAGGGTAGATCTAAGCTATGAGGGCATATTTGCTCCCCAAAGTTTATTCATTCATTCACTCATTCATTCACCCATTCTAAACACATTCATTGCATGCCTCCAGTGAACCAAGCACTGGGCTCTGAGCTGGGATCTCACATGGTGGGTGAGACATGGTACCTGTCCTGGAGGAGGTAACAGTCTGGTGGAGAAGTAGAGATGCAATTCAACAGCTATGATACAGTCTAAGTAAATGAGGACGAGCACTGCCCGCCAGAGCTAGGTACAGCTCCTTGTTCGTTTCGTTGCCTTACTAAAAACTTTAACGGGACACAATTGTATAGGAGACAAAGTTCAAACTTCCTACCTTTGGGTTTAAGACCTGCCTACATCTTCTTCTCCAAACTCATCTCTGAATACTTAACACAGTGACATTATATTACCTTCTGCCCTGGTCAGGGGATAAAGATTTTCTGTACCACAAACACTGGGCTTTTCTGACACTGCTTTGGCTCATAAATGTTCACCTACTTGGAAGGTGATAGCACTATCTGTGAACTGCTTTCTCTCCCTGCTCAGATTCATTCATTCCATTCAAATATTAATGGAGTGAACACTGACACCGCGAGCACCGTGGTCAGTGGGCGGACACAGGCCCTGCCCGCAGGTATTTAAGAATCTGGACTGCAGTGGGTGGAGCTGGGAGAGATGCAGGAAGTAAATTAATAATTTTAAAATGCTAAAATTCAGTAGATGAAACAAACACGGTGCTAAGACAAAGAATATTGTAGGCAGAGAGGGATACGTGCTTGACCACCGGGAATGGTTGTGGAAGGGGCCACTGAGGGGATGACAGTTAATTTGAGGAGACTTGAACTTTGAGAGAGCCAGCCATGCCAAGAGTTTGGGAAAGAACAGCATGAACCAAGGCGATGAAGCAGGAGTGTTTTGTACACGGTTAGTGGACAGAAAGAAGGCTTGTGTGACTGTGGCTCAGCAAGCAAGGTAAGTGTGGTCCCTCGACCAGGGGCTGGGGGAGTGGGTGAGGGCCATACCATGCAGTGCTCTGTACCCTAAGATAAGAAGCATGGATGCGTATAAGGGGGAGCCTTGGAATATTCTGAAGTATGAAAACCAAATTATCTAATTTCCCTTATGAAAAGACCACGTTAGCTGCCAGGGGAAGAAGTGGTTTGTTGGATGGAAGTAGTAAGGGGAGGCAGGGAGGCCACCGGGAACTACCACAGAGACCACAGGGAACCTTCAGCACTTCTGACAGTGCCGTGTTGGGACTAAGGTGAGCATGGTGAAGAGAGCAGTAAATGAAAAGAACTGGCATATTTGAGAGTTAAAATGGACAGAAGTCGGTGATCAATTGAATATGGGGGAAAAGATGGAGGAATCAAGGATAGGTTCCACGTTTGGGGCTTAAGCAAAAGATGGCCCCACTTACTGAGCGGGATGGAATGAATGAGGGGAAATGAACTGCTGGCTTGTGGACACAGGGTGCATGGTATCAAGCTGGGATTTGAGACGTATGGCCAAGAAATAGAGATGTGGGGGTGATCGGCATTGAAATATTATGGTTTAGGAATGGATGAGGTCACTGGGGAAACGATTTCAGAGAGAACAGTGACATTTAATATAATCAGTGGTGGAGGAGGAGATACCAACAAACGAGCCAGAAAAGCCAATAGAGAAAGCTGTCATGGAAATCAAAAGAAAGAAAAGGAAAGACGTGTCTGAAGAAGGAAATGCTTTCAAAGATGCCAGGAGTTCAGGTGAGATTGGAACAAAACGTGTCCATCCGCCCATATCTGAAGCCAGAGTTCCCATTTTACTTCTCTGTAAAGCTTCCAAAATGTGGCCCAATGATCACTGGCTCAGCTGAATGCCCAATGTTGTGACTGAGTTCATACAGTTCATTTGGTGATACATCATCACGCTGTGAAAGCTCTCATGTAGTCTTTTTTTTTTTTTAAGATTTTACTTATTTATTTGACAGAGAGAGACACAGCAAGAGAAGGAACGCAAGCAGGCGGGAGTGGGAGAGGGAGAAGCAGGCTCCCCGATGAGCAGGGAGCCCAATGTGGGGTCCAATGCGGGACTCGATCCCAGGACCCTGGGATCATGACCTGAGCCGAAGGCAGACGCTTAACTGACTGAGCCACCCAGGCGCCCCTCTCTCGTAGTCTTAAATCATGGTTTCAATATGCCAAAGGAAGTGGAACTTTTCACATAATTTTATCTTCTTTCTGAGGAGTGAATGATGTCTTACTCTTCTTTCTGATCCCACAGTGATCAGTACATATTTGGCACTCAGTATATATTTTCCCCAAAAGGCTCCCAGGAAGAAGAGGTGTGCACATGTGCTTACACAAATGCTCACACCATGGCAAGAAGGATGTTGCTGCACCTGCACTGACTATAGAGCAGAAAGCAAATGCTTGAGCAAAGGACCTGTTGCTCCACGGGGGCGGATGGGTTGGTATTCATCTATTGCCATGGTCATGCAGGATAAGCTAGACGGGGGCTCCGTCACGGGTCTTTCAGTCACAGCCCTCTGAGAATTTGCTAATCAACAGATCCTCTCTCCCAGACCCATAAAAATGCACATACACACTAATGCATGCACTCTTAAAAATTATGGACCCTTTTCCTCACTTTTTTTTTTTTTAAGATTTTATTTATTTACTTGAGATAGAGCAAGATCGAGAGAGAGAGAGCACAGAGGAAGAGTGAGAGCACAGAGGCAGAGGGAGAAGCAGGCTCCCACTGAGCAGGGAGCCCGATGCGGGGCTCGATCCCAGGACCCTGGGATCATGACCTGAGCTGAAGGCAGACACTTAACCGACTGAGTCACCCAGACGCCCCTTCCTCACTATTTTTTAAAGATTTTATCTGAGAGAGAGAGTGTGAGAGTGAGTGGGGGTGGGGGAAGGGACAGAGGGAGATAGAGAGAATCTCAAGCAGACTCCATGCTGAGCACGAAGCTGGATGTGGAGCTCAATCTCACAACCCTGAGATCATGACCTGAGTCACACCAAGAGCTGGACACTCAAGCGACTGAGCTACCCAAGCGCCCCTCCTCTCCCTCACTTCTAACAAATCCCTAACAAGCAAGTGTGTTGTATAGATGCAGACACAAAATGTCAGAAAAGTCACTGATCCCTGTCAAAGCCATCCAGAGCCCTGGGAGTTTGAATACCAGGAATAAAAAACCCAGCTCCTCAGGAATAGGAGCAATCCACTCTAGAATCCACTGCCCTTCGGAGAGTGGATGCTCCATCTATATGTATCTGAGCAGTTGTTCTAAAGGACACTGAAAAACACCTCTACGCTCACACCCAAATGTACCATGTCCTTTTGGCATTTATTTTTTCATTTGTTCATTCAATGCATGTTTATTAAGAGCCTATTAAGTGCCAGGCTGTAGTAAAGCAGCAGGAAACTCCCAGAAGGAAAGTTTGGGACTGCTTCCATGCTTGCAGTGTATCTCTGGCTGAGGGCCAAGGCAATTTTGATGCAGCCTACATGAAGAACACTGACGGGGCGCTGGGGTGGCTCAGTCCTTAAGCGTCTGCCTTCGCCTCAGGTCATGATCCCAGAGTCCTGGGATCGAGTCCCACATTGGGCTCCCTGCTTAATGGGGAGTCTACTTCTCCCTCTCCCTCTGCCCCTTCTCACCCCCCACTTGTGCTCTCTTTCTCAAATAAATAAATAAAATCTTAAAAATAAAAAGAACACTGAAGTTCCACGTTGGAGTTTGCAGTTTTATGGGATGTCCCAAGTCAAAAGCGAACTGACATGCAACCGACATAAGTGGGGGCCACATTTAGGTAAGATGGGGTCAATATTGGATGATTTCTGATTCATACGTAGGTGCCTAAAATTATCTCCAATTACCTTCCCCTCCTCTACTTACAGTCTCAAGTTCTGAACTAAAAGATTCATAGAGAACCAAAAATAGAATAACATGCAATTTTTGGCCAGGAGGGGATTAAAAATCCTCTAGGGAGTGTGAGTTGATTGGAATTTCAGCCAGTGTTAAATACAGTCCTTTAATGGAGAGCCACGCAATTGGAAGAAGGAATAATAAAATCTGATTTCTGGGGAGGAAAGAACCTAGGATACTTCAGAGAATAGTACAATATTTGGATGAAAAACTGAAAGAGAAGCAGAAGTCCCACAGGAGGAGAGAGGAAGGGAGAGCATCAGGAGGAAAGAAGAAAATAAGCAAAAGCAGGTGGTGTGATCGTTCAGAAGGTTTTCAGAGAAAAGAAAATTCCATATATGTAGCTCATTAAATTCCAGGAAAAAATAGTGGGAGATGCAGTAATAAATGAGAATTGGAATTAGATCATGGCAGGCCTTGAATAATGAAATGAAACTTCTTGACATGGACCTTAAATTCTACTTCTTTCTACACTCTTACCTATCTTAGTCAGTAGTGATTAGTTAAGCCCAGTTATCCAGGCCTGGGATCTTGAGGTGTCTTCAACTGTTGAATGCCCCCATGAGTTGACAAATCCAGACCATTCTACTTTGCTACATGCCCACACGACACTGCACTTTATACTCCTCACACATTAAAGTGATTTGCTTTTGGTACTTATTTCATTCTACTGCTAGTTGCTGTTAGGACTGTTACTTCTAATAGAGAAGGGACAGTATCTTTTATACTTCTGTCTTCTCCCACTACCTACACACACATACACACACTCTCTCTCTCTCTTTCTCTCTCTCTCTATATATATACAAACACACACACAGTTTTTATTTAAATTCCAGTTAGTGAACATACAGGGTAATATGAGTTTCAGGTGTACAATAGAGTGATTCAACACTTCCATACATCACCCAGTGCTCATGATGACAAGTGTACTCCTTAATCCCCATCAGCTATTTAATCCATCCCCTACCCAACTCCCTTCTGGTAACCATCAGTTTGTTCTCTATAGTTAAGAGTCTCTTTCCTGGTTTGCCTCTTTCTCTCTCTCTTTTATATATATATTTATTTATTTATTTTTTCTTTCTTTTTTTCTTTTTGTTCCCAAAGCTTGTTGTTGGGAACATGACCAGGAGTCTGGAGTTTATTTTATTAGGCAATCAAGAGCCATATAAAGTTAGTGAGGTACAATGAAAATACCTGGACATATATCTATCCCTCTGTATTTGGGAGTATTACTGACTGATAAACTTCTAGAAATAGGCTTGATATGCAATGTTTAAATCTTGATAGAATCCCCCAAATTGCCTACATGAAAGATGCAAAATGTATGTTCCCATTAACAGTCTATACACACGTGCATTTCCCCATGTCATTGTTAAACACTTGATATTACACAAACTTAAACTTTTTGTAGCACTTGCTTTATTTCATTTCTGAATCATTAGTAAGGTAGGATAGGTATCTCTTCACGTGCTTAAATGCTACTTGGATTTTTTTTTTTTCTATGAATTGCCTCCTCTTATTCTTTGTCTAGTTTTTCTAATGGAATGCTTTGTCCATTTCTTAGCAATCTCTATCAAGTCTGTTTATTGTGGCCAACAACCCATCCACTGTTATAAATTTTGAAAATAATTTCCTCAAGTCTTCTGTCTGTATTTAGACTTTCCTACTGCTATCTTTTGTTGTTCAGAAGTTTAAATTCTTATATAAGTAAATCTGTCAATCTTTTAAAATATAACTTCCAGATTTTATGTCAAGCTTAGTAAGATACATTACAGAAATACCTACCTTATTTTTCTTATAGTGTTCTGGTAGTTTTAACTTTTGTGTTTAGAATGTGAATCCATTTGGTTTTTTTTGTTTTGTTTTGTTTTTTATGATGTGAGGTAGGTGTCTTAATGGCATATTATTCTTGTAAAAAATGCTGGGCTTGCTAATATTTATTAAATTTTATCGATCTCTATTCATAAATGAACTTGCAAAATTTTCTACCTTGTAAAATTTTGGAAGGTCATGTACCCAGTTGTTAACAGTTGTTACCTCTGAAAAGTGAAATTGGGAAGCAAGGATATTATTTTGAATACTTCTGTACTTAAAATATTCTTTCAGAGAGCGATATTACATTTCTATTTTAATAAAATAAAAATTTTGATCGCTGTTGAGGAAGGCTGTATTTATCAGTCTAGGTTTTAGGCAAATGAATCTGATAAAAATAAAGGGCTGATCGAGAAGTAAAGGGACAGGAAGGGCTAGAACCTGAAAAAAGGTGGGGAGAGCAGAAAGGAAAGGCTAGCTCAAGAAGGCTGAAGATGGTTGTTAGGGGAATGAAAAGGAGAGGCAAAGACTAAGATCAGAAGAATGCTTTAGTGCTATCAACTGCCATGACTCCTGGCAGAAAACGATGATGTCAGCATTGTCCAATCACTGATGGTTTGGTGTATTTCCTAAGACGTAAAGAGAAACTGAAAATAACCTGAACCCATAGCATATTCATTTACAACATCTACAGCATTCTACCTGTTTTCTCTTCTCTCCTGCAAAAATGATCCAACTGTGCTCCCTGCCCTAAAGAAACACCTGTATCATTTGTTACTAAGTTTTTCTCCAATCATGATAATTTACCTCACCTTCCAGTTTTTACCTATAATCAAATGTGTTTCTATGAAAGAACATACTGTCCCTAAGGTTCCTGCTTTTTTTGAGGGGGCAACTGTTCTATTTCCTTAGCGTGATGTCAGTACCCACAGACTGTGGTCCTCCGGAGGGGACCAAGTTGGGCTGAACATCGGTCCTTGGCTCCAGGAGGAAGCTGTGCCTATCACTGACTCTCACACAGGCTGGGCACAGCATACAGTACATCTTAGCTGAAGAAGAACTCTGTCCTGAGACCCCACCTAAGGCCTATTTTGAGAACAGAAACTCCCCTTCCTACTTCTGGAAAACATGGGGGAAGAGAAAGATCTGGTGGCCAGAAAACTTGTATTTAATCAGTGAAGCCTGATTCACACATTTAACATTTTCCCTTTGGTACCTAGAAAAATAAACCAACCTACTCTACTTACCTATATCTGATTTCTAAAACCCTGATTTATGGCACATTCAGGTATCCCCAGTTATAGCAGCATTTAGATCAGTGTTCAATGGGAGACCCTGGCTGCTGAATACACAGAGATTAATGGATTCTTCTTTTGAATTATTATTCCTATTGTTTTCATGCTAAAGTTACTTATTACACAAAGATGTATATTCAGTGGCATCAAGAAGAATGAATCTAGCTATTATTTCTGTCTGTCTAGATATCAACATGTGGTTTTTAGGACAGATGGACTTATTTCTTGGAACTTAACACTGGTTCAAAGGCTGTTATTTTTTCTAGTAAAATATTCTGCTATTCTTAGGTAGGAATCTCCAAAAGTGAGACCAGAAAATGGTCTTGGGCCCAACAATATTAACTAAAAATTCTGATCACTGAGAAAAAATATGAACTTGTTTGATGATAACACTTAACTCTTTCAAAGCTGAGCCACAGATTTTCATAACACTGAATTCTTTTATAACGAAGCAGCCCAATGAACAGCACCAATAACTTAACATGAAAATCAACTTTTTTTCTCTTTTCTCTTACTTTGTTTAGCTTTCAATTAAAAACATTATTTTTTGCATTTCAATACCAATTTTCAAAAGGTATAAGGAAACATAAATGTGAGGCTAGTTGGGTCAGGGAGGGGGTTTACTGGTGATTACTGTCTGACAGCTAATCTGCTCAGGCTTTTGTCAGTGGTTCTGAAAGGTATTCAAGCAGAGGTTCCATAGGAGGAATTGCCGTGATTTTTAGAAACCTAACAACATATAATTTTGTTAAATTTGCATTCAAATAAATGCTTGCTTAAAAAAAATGCACCTGCTTGTTTCTATGACAATAGGCACAGTGAAATGATGCTCATACAGATGTGATGATGACTGTCACCCCCTGTTACTGCTGTTATTTTTTTCCTCGAACAATTCATCAAATTCTTCTCTGCTCTCTATCACTCAACCATTTGATATGGCTCAGTAGACAAAACTATGTCAAGGAAGTCTAAAGGATGTTTTGGGCTAATACTAAGAAACCAAAAGACATTATTCTATTGTTACCCCTGAGACAATGTCTTTTGACTTTGCTAATTGGCTAATCAGCGTTCTTCTATAATTCAGTAGTAAATTATTTTATAGCTAGCAAGAATAGGATCATGTGGTTGCCTCCTAATCAATGTACACTTCAAAATACTTATTGTTTTTAGTACAAGTGATTTTTTTTAATACTATGTTTTGTCTTTACATATAATAACATATAGTCTAGAAACATCCAGATCATTATAAATATATATCCTGAAATGACGGGGCGCCTGGGTGGCTCAGTCGTTAAGCGTCTGCCTTCGGCTCAGGTCATGATCCCAGGGTCCTGGGATCGAGCCCCACATCGGGCTCCCTGCTCAGCGGGAGGCCTGCTTCTCCCTCTCCCACTCTCCCTGCTTGTGTTCCTTCTCTCGCTTTGTCTATCTCTGTCAAATAAACAAATAAAATCTTAAAAAAAAAAAAAATTATAAATATATATCCTGAAATGATACATAATTGAAAAACTCAGGGTTTTTTTTTTTTTGCTTCTACGCAGTAACCATTGTTAACTATCACAGGCATTAAACTTCATAGAAGACATGAAGCCATTATGCATTTTTAAATACTAGACAGTCTAGCTGTCACAGAAATTATAATGAAAAATTAAATCACTAATAAATGTATACACTACCTCATATAAAGTGATGACACCATATGTTTGAATTGGTTCTCGCCACTGAAGAAATATCTTCTCTTCAAAAGTACTTCCTTGGATGGATTCAGTAGGAACAGCACCTGGCACTAGAAGGGGAAAAAAAAAAAATCAAGAAATGTTTGAGAGACCCAGCCCAAATTAGATTTTTCTAGACATGTTAGGTTTTTCACTCTCAATTGAGACATAAGATTTAATAGTCCATAGATAAACTCAGTTTTCTTTTTAAAAATCTGATATTTAAAACCATTTCGGCATGGAGCACTGGGTGTTATACAAAAACAATGAATCATGGAACACTACATCAAAAACTAATGATGTTCTGTATGGTGACTAACATAATAAAATAAAATAAAATTATAAAATAAATAAAGAAAGAATAAAACCATTTTGGCTACACTGTCCTTATAAAGAAAATAATCTCATCACATTTTTCTTTAAAGTTCAAATCAATTAGAAGCAGCTCAGGAATCACCTTTTAAATGAACTTTTATGTTCTTCAGAAATAAAGATATAGAGCAATAAGAATGCCCACACATTGCTTGTGGGAGCAGAAATGGGTACAGCCACTTTGGAAAATAATTTGGTAGTATTTAATAAAGCTAAAGAGGCATGTATCATATGAGCCAATAATCCTACCTCCAGGTATATTTCCTAGTAATATTCTTGCATGTATGTACCAGGAGACATACAGTAAGATGTCAACATAGCATTTTTTAATAAAAATAATAATTTGGGGACAAACTGAATGGTTTAATAAATTGTTATAGTCACACAATATAACACAAAAGATTGAGTATAAATGACAGCTATATACATTATCATGGATGAATTTTATGTTTTTATATATTTTAGAGTTATAATATTGAGTGACAAAATTATGTGAAAGAAAAACGGATATGAACTATTGTACTGATATTTAATATATCTGTTAAAAATACACACAAGATAGATGTTCTAAAAAGATGTGATATAGATGAGATAATATGTAATAATAAATATTTTAAAAATTATTTTATTTATTAATGATACAAAAGACTTTGGGAATTTTTATGCCAGTTTTTAAAAACCTGAAATATGCAACACCTTTTGACTAGTTTTCAAATAAATCTAACTGACATAAGGGAAGGTGGAAAGTTACCTGCTAATTTTCTATAAAATAACATTTAGTGTTATTTTAAAAATATTGTTTAATCTCATTTTCACGTAAACTCAGTTTTTGCATATGTATTATATCATACACAATTTAGTGTATTAGCGTGTCTATTCTATTTAAAAACTAGTATATCTGTAGTATTTATACATATATTTGAAGGTACATGATCAAATTTCTTGGTGACGGTGTGGGTAATCAAAAAGTAGTTGGAGAGGACTCACACTTCTCAAAACTTACTACGAAGCTACAGTATCAAGACAGTGTGGTGTTGACATAGAGATAAACATACAGATTAGTGTAGCAGAATTGAGAGTACAACCTACATTTGCAGTCAATTGATTTTCATTAAGGGGCCAGGAAAATTTAATGGGGAGATGATAATCTTTTCAACAAATGGTGCTGGGACAACTGGATATCCACATGTGAAAAAACGAAGTTGGATTCTTACCTCATGCCATATAAGTTTATATCAAAATTGATTTAAGAGCTAAACGTAAGAGCTAAAACTACAAAACTCTTAGAATAAAACATAGGCGTGAACCTTCATGACCTTGGATTAGGCAACAGTTTCTTGGACATGACACCAAAAGCAAAAGCAGTAACAAAAAAAATACAGGTAAACTGTACACCATCAAAATGAAAAGCTTTGCACTTCAAAGGGCACTATCAAGAAAGTGAAAAGATAACACAAAGAATAGGAGAAAAGTTTTGCAAATCATGTATCTCACAAGAGATATCTTAAATACATAAAGAATTACAAAAACCCAATAAGAAAACAAATAATCCAATTAAAAATAGGCAAAGGTTCTGTATAAACAGTTGTCCAAAAAAGATAAACAAATGGCCAATAAGCACATGAAAAGATGTTCAACATATCCACCTAGCGGGAAAATGCAAATCAAAACCACAGTGAGATAGCACTTCACACCCCTAAAATGGCCATAGTCCAAAGGCAGATAGTAAGTACCAGTGAGAATGTGGAGAATTGAAACCCTCATACACTGTTGGAGGGAATATAAAAATCCTACAGCTCCTATGAAAACAGTCTAGCAGCTCTCCAAATAGATACACATTGATAAATTTACCATGTGAATTCCACTCCTAGGTACATACCTAAGAGAATCGAAAACATGTACTACTCAAAATTCTACACAAATACTAATATAAAATTATATATGAATATTAATATAAGCATTTTAATAATAGCCCCAAAGTGGAAACAACCCAAATGTTCAACTCATGAATGGATAAACATATCTCAATAAATTTAGAAAAGGGAATTGGAGAATTTTTAGATTGTGGGAGGATATGAATAGTCCTTTTAAGGGTTGGTAAGATCTCCATAGGCTGGAAAGAGTGCCTAGAATTGCAAAAGGATACTCACAGGTAGTACACATTTTTTTAGGGGCTACTGGTAGATGTAAGATTTTATAGTTATTTTGAATAGAACTCAGAATTGCTTGGCAGAAAAAAAATTACTGATTCTGATGGGAGGCCTGGGTTCTGATTTAAGACTTCTCAGTAATTAAACTGTGTAGTTTGGGCAATTCACTGAACCTCCTTGGGTCTCAGTTGCCTCATATTTAAAATGAGGAACTTGGATTAAGTTCATCTTTACCATCCAAACTCTAAATAATATATAAATATGAAAATAATTGTTTATCTTAAGCTGAAGGAATTGATGTGAAACTACATAAAGTGAAGAAAACCAAGGTATATATGAAGTTATAACACTGATGAGTTCTAAGAAAATTCAGATTCCAGGGTCTGAGATGGAAATATTCATCAGTCAGAAGCTGAACTAAAATTGGCCATGCCAGAGAAAACTCTAGTCTTTTCCTCTTGAGCTTGAAAGTGTTTATTATGATATCACCATCAGTTTTCTCACAGTAGCAAGATAAATATGAGTGGCTCTATTATTTTGAGATGATATTTACTAATTGAAAATACTTATTAATCTTTGTGCAGATGTAAAGAGGTAAAGACAGAAAAAATATATCTTTGATTTCATTCAGTTACTCTAAATCATAGTGAAATAAAATGGGAAATAGTCAAAATTATGTTGAACAGAGGTCATCTTATAAGGGTAAACATTAAAATGTCCTTGGAGATCCTGTAATTGATCGCCCTGTGGAAACGTTAACAAGAAAACCTAACCGGGGTATGGATATATACATACATATATATATATATATATATATATATATATATATATATATATGCAGGAGCAGACAAAGTAAACTAAAATAAAATACCAGAAGAGTTAAATAAATTAGGGATAATAGTACCTCAAAGGAACTTAGGTCTACTACCTATTTTTAGAAATTCTTAGAAATTCAGTATTTGGGACAGATAAGCTTTAGTTTCTTTACCATTTTTTTAAAGATTTATTTATTTTAGAGAGAGAGAGAATGCATGCAGAGGGGAAGGGCCAGAGGAAGAGGGAGAGAATCTCAAGCAGACTCCCTGATGAGCACGGAGCCCAGTGCAGTCCTCAATCTCATGACCCTGAGATCATGACCTGAGCTGAAATCAAGAGTCAGATGCTTAACCGACTGAGCTACCCAGGCACCCTGATAAGCTTTAGTTTCTAAGTTTGTGGAATTGAGCCCTATTCTTTCTTGTGATACCTTTAACAGTAATAAAAAGACAATTTTTTCCACACACTTTCTCATGAAAAAAACAATATTCAATAGAAATATTATACCACAGTAAAACTCATAATGTTCAATGAATTATAGCCTTTTATAATGGTAGATACATAAAGTGACTCCATCATTCTTTTCTCTTCAAACTCGGTATTGACAATTATTCTATTTTTGTCTTTCTTTTCTCTCTTTTTGAAGACTTTGTTGTTGTTGTTGTTAGGAAATATACTTTGAAATAAAAGTTCTTCTAATTAACTGGATGCCAGTGTGCAATGAAAATGATAGGTTTTTGGGGTTTTTTTGGAATTGAGCCAAAGAGATTTTAATGAACTATTTTCAAATGAAGAAAAAGCTTGAAGCAAAATATGTACTTCTATGAAAAACACTAAACCTATTTATAACTTTGACAAAAAATATATATATATATATTTTTGCTGAGACAGAAAACAAGATCTACAATTTGAAAATCCTCTACCCTTGGAAGCTGTTCTGTTTGTTTATTCAAGTCATTTCTATCTCATTATCATTATAGCCTTCTTTGTTTTTTGGGTTTTTTTGTTTGTTTTATTTATTTATTTATTTATTTATTTATTTATTTATTTTATTTATATTTTTTATTATGTTAATCCCCATACATTACATCACTTGTTTTTGATGTAGTGTTTCATGATTCACTGTTTGCATATAACACCCAGTGCTCCATTCAGTACGTGCCCTCTTTAATACCCATCACCAGGCTAACCCATCCCCCCACCCCCCTCCCCTCTAGAACCCTCAGTTTGTTTCTCAGAGTCCATAGTCTCTCATGGTTCGTCTCCCCCTCCAATTTCCCCCCCTTCCTTTTTCCCTTCCTACTATCTTCTTTTTTTTTTTAACATATAATGTATTATTTGTTTCAGAGGTACAGGTCTGTGATTCAACAGTCTTACACAATTCACAGCGCTCACCATAGACATTGGGGAAAACAATAGGTTTTTATTTGGAAGTCATGCATGCTCCAACTTCTGGGACTAGCAAGACAATTTAAACAAACCAAAAGATAAGTTATTCTGATCTCATGTTTTGACAGAACTTAACAGAACTCCTAGCTCATTCCTTTCTCAATTTGAAACCCAAAAGTGGTGAGGGGGTTTATGCATGTGGGTTTGTGAGCAAGACATACTCGCTCATCTCTAGAAACGACTACATGTCATCTCCCCCTCTCATTGATTAAAACATTACTGTTGATTAAAACATGAATGATTATCAACAAACTTTATTGTTTTATCTAAGGACTAAAAGAATACTTTTGAGTGTTTTATTACCTACTCAGTATGATGCCTAGTGTTACAGAGGAATAGAAGGCTTCTTCTCTCTAGTTTATAGTTAAGAGAAAAAAGATTATATGTAACAGAGACAGATCAAGGAAAGGTCACAGTGAGTTGCTTTGAATCATTACAATAATAATAATGACCACTTATTAGAGCCCCCCACCCCCATCACTACAAAGAGCTCTCTATGTAAATTTCCTCTAACTCTAATATGGTTGAGAACTGTTACTATTCTCACTTCTCAGATGACGGAACTAAAGCCCAGAGATTTAAAGATTCTAATCAGGTGCAAAGGATGCCAGAAGGATTTAAGAGTTGGAGGCAGCTCTTTGAAGGACCTGAAGGCTGAGGAGCTCTTTGAAGGGCAGCAGAGGAGATGGAAATGAGAGGCAGCCAGGTGGAAGGCAGAGGCGGAGGAGAGCAGACCTTGAGGAAGAGCCTGGAATGGAAGGAGCATGGCCTATGGCACTGACGTTGGGGTGACATCTTTGCAGAATGAAATGCACTGGAGGAAAAGTCACTAGTTCTAGAGAATGAGCCAGGAATACAGAAAACCTTGAAAGTCAAAATTTAAATTAAGTAATTGAAAGCTCTGTGGAGAGAGCGACACAATGCAGATGTATTTTATTTTATTGTTAAATTTTGCCTAAATTCAGGTAGAACTAACTTACAGTGTTATATTAGTTTTAGGGGAACAATACAATGATTCAACAATTCTATATACATTTCCCGGTGCTCATCAGGGTAAGTGTACTTTTAATCCCTTTTATCTATTTCACCCATCCCCCCACCCAGCTCCCCTCTGGCGACCACCATTTTGTTCTCTGTATTTATTTATTTATTTATTTAAGAGATTTTATTTATTCATTTGACAGAGAGAGACACAGCAAGAGAGGGAACACAAGCAGGGGGAGTGGGAGAGGGAGAAGCAGGCCTCCCGCGGAGCAGGGAGCCCAATGCGGGGCTCGATCCCAGGACCCCGGGGATCATGACCTGAGCCGAAGGCAGACGCCTAACGACTGAGCCACCCAGGCACCCCTGTTCTCTGTATTTAAGAGTCTGTTTTATGGTTTGTCTCTTTTTTCTTCTTTTGTTCATTTGTTTGTTTCTTAAATTCCACATATGAATGATATATGGTGTTTGTTTTTCTCTAACTTACTTCACTTCACATTACACCCTCTATGCCCAGCCATGCCATGTGGCAAGATTTCATTCTATTTTACAGCTGAGTAATATTCCATATATTATCCACCTATAAGTGGACACTTGGGTTGCTTCCATATCTTGATTATTATAAATAATGCTGCAATAAAAATAGGGGTGCACATATCTTTTTGAATTAGTGTTTTCATTTTGGGGGGTTAAATACTCAGTAGTAGAATAACTGGATCTTACAGTAATTCTATTTTTAATGTCTTGAGGAGCTTCCATGCTGTTTTCCACAGTGGCTGCATCAATTTATACTCCCACCAACAGTGCACGAGGGTTCCTTTTTCTCTACATCCTCACCAACACTTGTTTCTTGTGTTTTAGATTTTAGCCATTCTGAGAGGTGTGAGGTGATATCTCATTGTAGTTTTTAATTTTCATTTCCCTGATGATGAGTGATATTGAGCATCTTTTCATGTGTCTGTTGGCCATCTGGATGTCTTCTTTGGAAAAATGTCTATTCAGGCCTTTTGCCCATTTCTTAACTGGATTATTTCTTTTCTTGGTACTGAGTTGTATAAGTTCTTTATATATTTTGAATATTAACCCCTTATCAGATATATCATTTGCAAATATCTCCCCCCCATTCAGTAGGTTTCCTTTGTTGTGCAGAAGTTTTTTATTTTGATGTAGTCCCCAAAGTTTAATTTTGCTTTTATTTCCCTTGCCAGAGGAGACATACCTAGAAAAATGCTTCTATAACTGATGTCAAAGAGAGAGGACTCAAATAAATAAAATCAGAAACGAAGGAGGAGAACTAACAGCCAACACCAGAGAGATGCAATTGTATTTTACAGATTCATTTTGTGGGTGAGTAGGCAACATTAAAATGGGGTAAAGCTGGAACCACCAAGGAAGGTGAGAAATTTCAGCATGAAATAATGAGGATCTGGATATAGGTAGTGGAAATTGAGAGAAAAGCACACTCTAAAATTTTGGGAGTAGAAACAGCAGGAGTTAGAACCAAAGGAAGCAGACAAATGTGGGGTGCAGGGGGGAAAGAGTCAGAGGTGACCCACTGACAATGTTGGCACTCTCTTCTCACTTTTCGGAGACATGAGGAAGAACTGGAAGAAACACAGACAGGGCTTGTAGTGCAGCCTGATTGGGTAACCTGTAGCAAACTAATACTCCTTACAAAAATAACTGCAATCAGACAACTATTTGAGAGCAACCAGCACAGGTAGGTTGTGGGGCTACAGAAAAGAGAAGAGAAATCTGTAGGGTGAGCTCCTCATTTATCCTAGCTGTTCCCACGTTTTCCTTCCACAGAAACATGAATGTGTCGTATGGGTAATAAACACTCAAAAATACTTCGTCAGCTCTTTAAATGTTGTTGTAAACATTTAAATGTAAACATTAAATGTAAACATTTAGTGCATGTTATAATCAATAATCAAGGATCATGGCATAATCAGCTGCATAAGAAAAAAAAGTGTAACATCTCTTTTCCCCAGGAATAAGTAAGTATATTCATTTGATGGGCTTCTCAAGTTCTTTGCCACTTATTCTGATGCCTGGCAAATAAACCGTAGGTCAAATATATGATGCACTACCACTGTATTTTATGTGCCATATGTACATGTAATTGTATGTGGGCGTCCCCTGTATAATCAATGTAAAAGCTCATCTATATCCATGCTATGGGATTCAATGTATAATTTTACTATTTTAAATTATTTCAGAGGTTTATTGCAATCGTGTATTTGCTTTTTTTGATGAGTTGCTGGTAACACGCATTGTCTATTTGTTAAATCCTTGTTTACTGAGGTAATATCCAATTACAATATTGTTCCTATGGGAAAGTATTATCTATTACATGGCCACCAACCTAATGAGGTAATTTCTCAGCACTGTGCTGAAAAGCAAGGGCAGCCTCTATTTTGTGCTGAATTTTTATCTGAACTAGAAGTATGTTTCAGAATATCATTTCAATATATTTAAATAAGCATTTCATATAAATAATACCCAAGCAGCAACTCTTAAGTCCAACATGATAATAAAACTTGAATGAAGAACTATTTAGAGCAATATAGAATAATTATATATAGAAAGGTAACTCTATGACTCATAAGGAATTAAACTTCTACATCTTTTCTTCCTTTACCTCTTTAAATCCATGCTTACATTCTCAGAAGCACATTTATATTATTCAACAGAGTTACTAGTTCCTTTGTTTTCATTACAGAGATCTCAATTTAAAAGAAGTAAAAGCTGCTTTTCTGATGGCATATATATTTCATACAAACATATCATTTAAAAGTACTCACAATCTTCATCCGTCTGTATTATGAGTTCTTGACTTTCCTTCCGTCCCTCAGGATTCATGAGGATGAGTTTCACACTGACATTGGTATACGGTGAAAGGTTAGTGATCGTATGTTGAGGGTGTGAATTATCTGTGTCCCAGCTTACTTCTTCTCGCACTTGCTCCTGTCCTCCGACTTGGTAGCAGTAGTGGACTGTGAGATTATAACTATGGCAGCGAGTTACGTTATATCCAAATGGCTCCCAGCGGATAGTGATTTGTCGAGATTTGACTTCTACCACTTCCAGTTTTCTTGGACCACGCATGGGATCTAATATAGAAAAGAAGGAACAAGAAAACTTAAGAGAAATGAATTATAAGAATTCTGGTGAAGCCCAGATGTCACAGATAGTCCTCCTTATTCCCAGTATCTGGTCTCCTCTTCTTCCACGATAATGAAATCCCTAAATCTTAGCTGGGCATAACAACACCCAGACTAGAATTTTCGGAGTCTTCTGCAGTGAGATATGGCCATATGCCTAAGTTCTGGTGAATGGCATACAAGATGAGAACAAGAACAGTTTCTGGGAGGTGTCCTTAAAAAGAAGGGCTCACCATCTTTTTTCCTTCTTCCTACCCATTAGGTGGATTGAGGATATGATGTCTTTTGCTCATGCTGCCATGATGGACCATGAAGCACTCAAACGTGAACCATTCAAAGCAATGATGAAGGAGTCAGGGTTCCTGATAATCACCGAGTTACCATACTATCCCTGAACTGTCTACTTCCAAAATTTTCATTAAAGAGAAATACAGTGCTTTTATTTAAGGCTCTTTTCCTCTGAGGCTCTGATACATGAAGCCAATCTTAATGCTCATTGATAAATATATTTTATCTTTTTAAATTAATTTATAATTATGTAATTGGAAAACATAAGAGAAAAAGCTTGAGAATTCAGCATGAAATAACATAATGATTAGAGAGCATAAACTTCTGAGCAGGACTCCAGGCCTTTTCAGAGTTTTGATTTGTATAGAATTTCATGCAATTACTGCTCTTTCCTATCCCCGACAATGTCTTAGTATTATTCCTGAGCCCAAGCTCCAGATACAGAGTTTCAAGCTTAGAAATTTAAATGACACGCAGGGAATGTAAGTATTTTAAATGATTTAAAAGAAAGAATATAT
The DNA here is from genome assembly GCF_004348235.1 of Phoca vitulina. Lineage (NCBI taxonomy): Eukaryota > Metazoa > Chordata > Mammalia > Carnivora > Phocidae > Phoca > Phoca vitulina. The sequence goes on along the minus strand of NW_022589727.1, from coordinate 28,482,650 downwards.
ACACAGACAGCTTAAATGTCTTCATGAAATGATGATGAAAATACAGTAATACTAAATACATAGCATTTACTGAGCACTTACTATGTGCTATACACTTTTCTAAGAAGTTTACTTTTCATGGGTTTGTGGAGAATCTAATCCTAAATGTTCTGTTTTGGAAAACCCATATACTTACTCAGTATATTCTGATTTTTTGTTTTCCTTAATTGTGGTCCTCAGACATGAATGTAAAGAGATCTACAATTGGTAAGGGAAAGTCAGCATGAAAACTTGAGAAATAATAGCTACCATTTACTGTGTGTGCACTTATTATGTGTAACTTGCTTTATATGTAGTCTCTATTCCTCAAAACAATCCTGTGAACCAAGTACCATTCTTCCCAATACATAGATGAAAAAATTGCAGCCTAGGTTGGTTCAAGAACTTGGTTCAAGGCTGGATTGTGGCTATGAATTCATACCTGTCTGACAATGAGACATGCTGCTTTAACTCTCTACTGCAGTGTCTCTACCAAAGTAAAAGAAAATCAGATAAAAAGAAATTGGAATGTTCAATATACCCCAAACTCCACCTAAAACATAACCAAAGAATGTAAAATATAATAAAGATTGCACGTATTTAATCTTGGAACACAAGTGCTGTGAAGACTCTTTCTTCTTCTCTTTTTAATGTGACAGAAGAGGGATCTATGCCATGTTCCCAGCTCAGCTTTGGCAGACAGCCCTACCTATACTTTGTGGCTACTGGAAATTTGTCTGGACTATTACTGAAGCTCATTTCTTGATTTCCATTTGTGCATAAATTCCTTGTTTGCTCCATCATTTAGGACCTAGGGAGAACCTAGAACTACTCCCTTTCCTGTGACCTCCAACAAATGAAAACATTTCAGCTGAAATAATGCTTTGGTTTTATATATGCAGGATGGGATTTATCTGCCAGATATCTGCTTGAACCATAAAATGAGGTTAATAATGATCATTTATGCTACTCCATCCTATAATAAGTCTAGGAACCAAGGACGAGTAAGACAAAAACTCCCCCAGGGCATCTTGAGTGGCATTCCCATGGAATGTTCCTTACTACTAAATCAATTTTTTTATATGTAAATTACTAGTGTTAGGAAAAATATCGTAAATAAGTTATTTAGAAATAACTTGAAGGGTTTTTTTCCGAGTCTAGTGACTTTTTACAATGTAAAGGAAATGTCTAATTTTATATAATGCTTCATTAGTTGAATGTTTACAAAAAATTTTAATAAGCTCCAGATCCCTTATACAAAAACAGATTTACATGCATCTCTTTGCTACTTTCCTTATTAATCACAGGTATCCATTAGAAGTGTTCTAAAGCATTTTCCCAAGGTTTTCATCAATTTTACTTACTAATAAAATGACTAAATGTTTCAGATATTAGTTTAAACAATGCTGTTCTAACTTAATTTCCATAGAAAACTACTTTCTACTGCATAAATAAGCCTGCATCAATTCAGCCCTTCTTAGTCAAGAAAATACACACGTGAATGAAGTTCCAGGATTAAAAAACCAAGAGTTCTGTTTACTGTTCAAGTTTTCTTGAAATGCATGCTAGATCCCTCTCTGTTAATACCTCTAAAAATTCTACCATGGTAAAATTGTTTCAAACTTTACATAAATTTGCCAAGTAAAATAGTTAAGCATAGCACGAAACAACCGTATCTATGACCAAGTTTCCAGAGTCCCTACTGTCAAGAGTGGTAATTAGCAGACTAGAGATAGAGGCTGTATGAGGTCTAAATCTTAGATGAAAAGAGGCTTGTGCTCACTGGCTTGCATCTTCAAGATCCTCGCTAACCGAAACAAAATATCTTACAGAAGCTGTTATAAACAGAATATCTCCATTTATGTTCTTTGTGGGCCTTTGCCTAGGGTATAGTGCTGTTGTGTCTCCTACTATGTCCATACCAAAATGGCAGAGTCAAATCATATCAGCAAGGGGCAGGGATGAAAGCCACTTTGACTATCATTTTATCCCAATCATTCCATGACTTCTTCCATTGGTCAAAAGCTTAAGAGAGAAGCTGAATCAATACCACGACACAGGCAACACAGTCTACCTTAGACGGAGAGCTGTCATTTCTCTTGCCAGGGCCAGAAGGGAAGAGTTAGTTAAGCGCGATGGAAAAATGACGTCTGGTAACATAATTGAATGCCGTGAACTGCTAAGTACCTGTGATAACATCCTCTTTTGAGGGTCGTGTTGATAGGCTAAGTCCAATGACTCAGGGAATCTGAAAATCCTTTCAACTCATCCCAAGCAAATGGCCTGATTTCATTGCTTTTTTTCTTCTCTTTTGCTATTCTGCAAATTGAGCTCTGATCCAGAAATGGTTTATAATGGTTACATCTTAAGTTAGTGTTTTATAGTACCTTTATCTTCAATATTTCTGCTGGAACCATTTCTATTAGCATGCTTCTAAGTGTGAATGAGGCATTCCATAGGGACATTTACTCTAGTGAGTTATACTGATGATCTCTGCAGACTTTGAAGGGCATTGTTGTAGAAATATATCACACTGGAGGCAATAAATGGCAACTTCATAACCAGAAATGTGTTAATTTCAGTCGGCTAATTACAACTCATACTGCATTTCTAGGAGCAGAATGCGAGCACTGCCAAAAAAACTTGGAATATATTACTACCATTATATGTGCACAAAATAAATCTCTTAGGGTTAGATAACAGGGTAATTAATTATATTCACAGGACCACTCGTTGTCACATATTTGCTTCTTTCTCCTCAGAATCCTAGAGATGCTACTGAGGATATGAGTCGCTTCCAAGGCCATTTGTCTTCACACTCATACCCTCGGCCCTCACTGGAACAGGTCTCATGACAGGCCCCACTGGCATGAATCATGAGGCCAGCCGGCCCAGTCTGGGCCCACTGACTCATGACAAGAGACTAGAACGGCCTCCCTAAGGAGTACAATGGCTTGTCGCGCCTGAAGCTTAGTCAGGGAGTCCTTACCGCTTCCTGGGCTGGTAGCAGCATTTTTCATTCTGTTCTGTTTCTGCCAATTCCAGCCAGGTTTCCCGCAGAGAAGTCTGACAGTCGCAGTACTGACCTGAGGGACCAGCAAGCCCAGTTCTAGCCTCTGGCACTTTAGCATCCTATTTAATCAGTGATCCTGGCTTCTTCTACACTCAGTCCTGTTTTCCTATGAATAAGAGCAGAAACTGACTGGTAGGATCAATTTCCATTGCAGGTTCAATTCACAGCTCATTTCTCTGGAACTCTGCCCTTTACTTCTATTACTACTATGGTGCTTTTTCAGAAACTCAATTTCAGAACCTGGGAGTGATATTTGGGTGTAATTTTAGGATTCTGCCATTGATCATCAAAAACACAGATTACAACCAATGCTCCTGCTAACAGGTTTCTCTTTCCTCCCTCTTCATGAACTATCCAGAGGTCTATTACAATAAAAGGAATCAGAACCAGAATGGCCTGGTGGGCCCCCTTTGGCACCTTTAGCTACTCTATTTCTGCCTCATCAGTCACAAAAAAGGAGACAAAATAATATCGCAATAGCTTTCTTTACTCATCAGTTAAATCAGAGCAAATACCTGATTAATTAATGTTATGTTGCCTTACCCAATCATTCAATATTCCTAAGCAGCAAGGATTCCAGGCATGTGGCACTGTTTTCAAGTGACGCAGCTGTAATTTTTGGATTAGCCAATGTTTTCCAGAGTTTAAAAAGTGCCTTTGTCAGTGAGGCTAGATCATGATCTGGGCCAAAGAGTCAGATAGTGCCACCCAGGTGCCCCCAGGATAATATTTTTTAAACAGATTTTTTAGTTTAATGTTAAGTAAAGTTTGTTGAAAGGGGAGTGGAAAAAAGAAGCAGTGAACATTTTACTGTTGATAACTTCTGAAGTAAAGAAATGTAGGCATTGACAAGGTCCTCAATGGAAATGACATCTGTCATATTTTAGTCTGCCTGAATTGGTTAACTGCACAAAATAAGGCTAGAAGTCACACAATGGTTGAAAGATGTTATTCTGGTAAACATAAAATGATCTTTTCGTTGGTGTTAATTTAAGGTCTTTGAAAATTTTTTAAGGTCTTTGAAATTTTAAGTAATAAAACCTTTGAAACACACTGAAAAGTACCAAATAAAGCAATCACCTGTGTACCTACTAATATCAAATGTTAACATTTTTTGTTTTGCTTCAGACAGTTTTTATTAAAGAAATAAAATATTACTGATATCAATTCTTTCCACTTTAATGCAAGCAATCCCAAGGTTATTATGTTTCATTCCCAGACATGTTTTTATACTTTTATTACATATATCTGGGATGCTTATAATTTTACATAGATTCTACCATTCTTTGCAACTTGAGAATTCATTCACTGTTAGTCAAGTTGAAAAATATAAATCTAGTTATCATTTTAACTGATGCATAGAATTCTATTGAACAAATAAACCACAGTTTACTTATACATTCCTGCACTGAGGGACAGATAGGTTGAGCCTACTTTTTCTCTAGTACAAGCCATGTACAAGGAGCGTCACTACATATATATCCCTTAGCCAGTTTCCCTTGGGTGAACATAAAATGGGGGACTGTTGGCTTGTAGAGTTTGCGTGTCTTCAAGTGTACCAGATAATGTCAAATTGCTCTCCAAAAGGAAAACAACATTCAGATGGTCCTTTCCCCTAATGAGATTCTATTTCAAGACTATAAATCTAAAACCTGCTCCTGAGGAGAGATCTTGAATTATTGGTACTGGTTCCAATAAAATGTAAATAAGCAAAGTCTAATCTAGGACCATTTTATGAACTGTGTCATTTATTTGACATAACCTTTGAAATGGAAATTTACATACAGAAATATTTTTCTTTGGCTATAGTGTTTGACAAGTGTTTATGTTAGGAATCTCTCCCAATTACCATTCATTATATCATATATCTGTAAAAATAAAAAAAATTTTTTTTTGCATTTAGATAATTAGATAAATTAGATAAATTAGATAAATTAGAGAGAATTAGATAAATTAATAAATTGATGGATAATATATTCCTAAAATAATCATTAAGTTTTCTGATTACAACAAAATGGCATATCATTTACTATGAAGGACTCTCCTACTTCAACAAAACTAGATCCAGCATAAGATATAAATATCTTATATATTTATGTATATTTTAATATATATTATATTTTATGTTATATTTATATCATATACTTATAAATATCATATATCTATGTATATATACGTATATATATTTTATTGCACAGACCATGATGTATCTCCAGGGACACCTTACATCATGTTCCTTGTCTAAAATAAAATAAAATGATAGGATTGCAGACCTCAGCTCTGCAATCTAAAGAATAATCCTTGGGACTGGGGCAGCAGAGGGAAGCTAAACCTCTGGCTCTAGGTTAATCTCAGATACTTGGAAGTAGCTAAAGCATCCATAGTCAATACTGCCTCTTGGATCCCAAGAAACACAAACACAAACCTTCTCTGAACAAAATCATCCTTAAATTAGGTCTCCTGTTTTCAGAGATTAAGACCAGCCAAATATGAGCTCATTAGCAGAGATCACCAAAAACCCCCAGAAATATATATATTCACCAGTGAGAGTCAGCAGAAATAGGAAACAACAGATTTAGAAACCCAAGATTGTGAGATGAAGAATATAAGTTTTGAGTCACACTTTCAAATTTAAAAATGTAATCACCAAAATGAGCATGCCATCATGAAGAATGACCAGTTGGATTTTAAAAGCAACTAAATATAACTTTTAGAAATAAAAAATTAAAATATAACAAAAACTCAAAGGATGGATAAAACAGCAAGATTGGACACAGCTTAAGAGAAAATTGATGAACTAGAAGATAGATCAGAGGAAATTATCTAGAATGTAGCACAGAGGACTGGAAATAGGAAAGTGGTAGAAAATAGGAAAGAGAGATGCAGAAGAGAATTCGAGGGTCAAACTTGTTTCTAATGGCTATTTCAGGAGGAGAACAGAGAGAATAGAGGGGAGGCACACTATCCGAAGATAGAATGTTTGAGAAATTTCCAGAACCAACAAGAGACATCAATTAAAATATAAAGAACATATAACATATCCAAAAAGAGGGCCAATGAAATTAAGTCCACAATTAGATAGTGTAGTTAAACTACAGATAACAAAATCAAAGAGAAAATCTTAAAAATATCTGGAGTGAAAAGACACATCACTTATCAAGTCATAGCAATTAGATTGACAGAAGGTTTCTCAACAGCATCCGAGGAGGGCAGAAAATGGGAACAATATATCAAAAGTGCTGAGAGAAAACATGTAAACTTATAATTGGGTACTAGCAAAATGGTCTTTCAATAGGTAAAGATGAAATAAAGATGATTTCAAAGAATCAAAACCGAGTGAGTTTACTACCAATAACGTACATTAAGGAATAAACTTCAGAAAGAAAGAAAAATGGTGTTTGAAGAAAGGTCTGAGATGCTACGAGACACAAGATGAGCAAAAAAATATCTGTATATATAAATCTGTATACATAAAATAGTAACAATGTCTAATTTGAGAGGTTTTAGAAAATAGCATGTAATTTAACTACTGACAATAAGAGTAATGTAGGTAGGGAAGGCAATGTTCAGAGTCAGAATAGTATAAGATCCTCACAACATTGGGAAGAGGGGGTTTAAGATATTAAGTATAGACTTTTTAAAGTACGCATGGCAAATTTTCTACAGTAACCACTATAAAAATAGCAGTGGAGTGATATTTTGCAACAGTATAGAATAATAATTCTTAAAAACCTAACACACTCAAAGGATTAAAAAAAAAAAAACAAGTCAAATACTAATATAAGTAATTCTACTTGTTGGTAGAAACATGTCCAAATATATTACAAATTGCAATAAATGTAAATGGAACCTTGTCAATTAAAAGATCCAGAGAATTACACTCAATATAAAATGAATATACTGCTATATGTTGTTATAAGGAATAAATCTAAGCCATGTATACCTGGAAATCTGAAAGTAAAAGAGTATAAAAAAGGTAATTGGAAAATATTAACCAGAAGAAACACAGAATAGTTGCATTAAGGGACACAGAGAATCACTACCTAACGATAAATGTTTCAATTCATCAAAAAGATAAAACATTCATTAAGAAGACATAACAATGATAAATTCTTATGTATCCATAGACAGATAGCCTTAGAATACATGAAGCAATTGATATCTTAATACAAAACCAAACAAGGATAATGTGTGTGAGCAATATATTTCATTCATGCATCAATGAATAAATTATGAACAGAATATTCAAATCCAGTCATATATATATATATATATACATATATATGTATATGTATATATATAAAACTGACAATACTGCATGACCAAGTTAGATTAATTAGGATGGTTTAACATAAAGTGTCTATAGATGTAATTCATCACATTAACAAATTAAAGAAGAAAAACCATATGATAGTTTTAATAAATGCAGAAAGTGTATTTGCTAAAATGTCCATTCATATAGGAGAAACTTTTGGCAAATTAAGAGCAGAATGACATTTCACACACCTAATCAGCAAACACTGTTCTGAATGGTAACACATTAGGAGCAACACAAGGATGCAAGCTATCACTGTGTCTACTGAATATTTTCCTGGAGGTTCTAGACGGTATGGTATGAAATAAAAGGTATAAAATTTGAAAGGGAAAAACCAAAACTCTAATTATATACAACATACATGTCAGCACACACATAGGATCTACAAATTCTAAGAAGCAGCAAGTGTTTAGCAAGGTGGCTAAATAGAAATTATTGTTAAAATCCTTTGTATATGTGTGCCTGGGTGGCTCAGCTGTTAAGTGTCTGCCTTCGGCTCAGGTCATGATCCCAGGGTCCTGGGATCGAATCCCACGTCAGGCTCCCTGCTTCACAGTGAGTCTGCTTCTCCTTCTGCCCCTCCCCCCACTCGTTCTCTCAATCTCTCTCTCTCGCTCGCTCCTGCTTTTGCTCTCTCTCAAATAAATAAAATCTTTAAAAAAAAAAATCCTTTGGGGGCACCTGGGTGGCTCAGTCGTTAAGCGTCTGCCTTTGGCTCAGGTCATGATCTCAGGGTCCTGGGATTGGGCTCCCTGCTCAGCGGGAAGCCTGCTTCTCCCTCTCCCACTCCCCCTGCTTGTGTTCCCTCTCTTGCTGTGTCTCTCTCTGTCAAATAAATAAATAAAATCTTTAAAAAAGAAAAAAATAAATAAAATCCTTTGTATAGAAGTACATCAATAACAAACTGGAATACCAATTTTAAAAAAAGATAAGATTTACAACAGGACCAAAATATATAGGTGACTCAGGAACAAATCTTACCAAAGAACAATAATAAAATCCAAAAATGTCCTGAAAAGCATTGATGAAGATCAAAATAACTGCAGAGTTATATCATATTCATGAATAGGAAGACTCGGTATTGTAAAGCTATCAGTTCTTCCTAAAGTAATCACTGGAATCAGTGCAAGTTCAATCAAAATCTAATTAGAGTTTTGAGAAACTTGATGAGTTGATTCTAAAATACAGAGCCAATTCCCCCAAATAGCCATAACACCCCTGAGCAAGAATGGAGTAGAGAAACTTGTCCAATCAGATATCAAGAGTTATTTACAAGCTACAGTGACTAAACACTGATACTGCTGAAAGAAGAGGCATGGAGCTGCCTCGAATGCTAACATATGACAGAGCTGGAAATTCTTATTCTGACTGCTGGAGTAAAGACAATTAGTACTGGGGGAAACTGTGTATCCACATTGGGAAAAAAAAAAAAAAAAAAAAGACCAAAAAAGTACCAAGCATCAATGAAAAGCTTGATTATTTAGACTACATTAAAATCAAGAACATATGTTTATTAAGCTGTACCATTAAAAAAGCTAAGACATAAGCTTATTCTTGGAAAAAAAGAAAACCAACCAAATAGATTTAGGACAAAAGATATAAATAGGCATTTCACAGAAAAGTAAAAAAGGCATGCCGCCAGGCAGAAGATCCTGGCAACCATTTAACAAAGGAGAGATATCCAGGATACACATAGAATGCCCATGGATCACCAGAAAAAGGTGACAACTCAAAAGAGAAATGGATGAAAACTAAGAACATGAGTTTCACAGAAGAGGAAAAAATAGACCATAAACATAAAAATATCCTCAAGCTTTGTATTAACCTGAGAAATGCCAATAAGTAAGGTTGTAGCAAGGCTCCCTTTTATACCAATCAAATTAGCAGAAATTGAGAAGTCTGGTCATACCAACTGTTGGCAGGATGTAGGTCAAGGGCAAGCATTATACACATACCCCACTAATGAGGACGTGAGCTGGTACAGCTACCATGATGAACACTTGGCATCATCTTGTAAGGTAGACATTCAAATACTCCATAACCTAGCAGTTCTATTTCTAAATATACATCCTAGAATGGCACTTCTAAACTTCTCCGATAAGAACAGTCTGGAACGTTTTTAAAATATCAGGCTTCCTAAGCCTTTCCCCAGAGATGCTGATTTGGTGATCTTGTAATGAAGCTGCAATATCTGCATCTTGAAGAAGCGACCCATGTTGAGTCTTATCCCTAGAGAAGTTTGGAGAAGCCTAGAGCCCTGCTTCTCAAAGTATGGTTCTCACACCAGCAACAGTGCCACCACCTGGAAGCTCATTAGAACTGCAGATGCTTGGGCCCTACTGCTCACCTCCTGAAGTGGCATTTGCCTTTGCATATTAAAGTTTGAGAAACTCTTACTTAGAGGATTATTTTTCAGAGTGAAGGCTGGGTCCCTAGATCTTACACTCAGACCAGCATTTGTTTTAAAGAAAGAGAATAGGAAAGTAAACGATAGAATGCACTTCTGGTCCAATGGTGAGGACTGCATGATGTAATTTTTGCTGTAGGTATACATACACACTCTTTTGCAAATTCATAGGAGTCTGTGTAACTGTGATACAACGTAAAACACAGTTCATTCTGCAGCAAGAGTTTGAAAGACACATCCTTAGAGACGTTGTTCCCGTGGGCACCGGGAAATACCTACAGAAATGTTTTCAGCAGCTTTGTGGACAAAAGAGTATGAAAGAAAAGTATGGAAACAACCCAAATATCTACTGACCAGAAAAGAGATAAATACTCACACAATGGAAAATTATACTGTAGTGAAAATGAATAAAGCAAAACTGAATCTTAGAAACACAAAATTGAGTGAAAAACTCAAGTCACAGAAGACTACTGGGATACAATTTTATAAAACTGAAAAACAAGGGGTGCCTGGGTGACTCAGCTGGTTAAGTGTCTGACTCTTGATTTCGACTCAGGTCATGGTCTCAGGGTCATGAGATTGAGCCCAAAGTCAGGCTCCATGCTCAGTGCAGAGTCTGCTGAAGATTCTCTCTCCCTTTCTGTCACTGTCTGCCCCTCCCCCCCTCAAATAAATAAATTAATTAAAAAAAAAAACCAAAACTGAAAAACAAGCAAAAGGGAATTGTTTAAGAATGCATACATACATACATATGTGATAAAACAACCAAGTAAGAAAAGAGCAAAGGAAAACTTTACAGAAAAACTCAGGACACCACTTCCCTCTGACTTGGAGGCAGAGGGACAAAATGGGAAGCAGCACGCAGTTACATTAGACACAAAGTTTCTAGGGATGGTCTGTCCACTGTTTTTATGCTACACAATTTATGTAGGTTGCATATATTCTTTTGTTTAAGTCAAATATTATATAATAACTTCAAAAAGGATTACTGTAGGGAAGGCATGAATATTCCAGAAACATTGTTGGCTCTCTGAAATTTCCTTTCTGGAGAACAGTCAATCTGTGGTTCTCATGGGAAAAAGACTATGGTTACTACTAACCAGACTTGAGGGAAGCACGAAGGTTTAACTGTTCTGGATATACATCCATGGATGGGGACCTCTGACCTGAAAAGCATGACAAAGCCCTCTCCCCACAAAGGATCGTAGGCTTCACAGCAGCAATGTCCTCATCTCTGAAACCAGACCTTTGGGGCCTGCATGCTGCGTCTCAATCCTGTCCTCACCTCACTCTGACACTCATGGTACAGGTTTTTGCATTAACTGCCCTTGTTCAAGCTTCTGGACTTCACTCTCTTTCATTCTTAGATACTTAATGTGAGGTTCAAAACAAAACTCAGGTGTCCACTGTAGGGGAGAGCACCTGGGAAGGCCATGGCTAGCCCATACGGTACCTCTGTGCAAATTAGAAAGAGCGCCTCTTCCTCAAGACACTTTCTGTCATCTGCTGGAAAGCGGCCATGAAAAACACACCCATATATGAGGCTTATGCTATGAATGGGCACTGTGTGTATACACATTGCATGACTTGAACAACTGTATTGCGTGGCCCTGTTTGAATCAGTGTGTGTGCGTCTATGTGTGTATGTTTGTGCGGTGTTCAAAATGTGCAAGTTATGTGATCAAAAAGATATGTTTTCTACCTGATACACACACACACACACACACACACACACACACACATATGTATATGCTGTACACTAAAAGTTCTTAGAGAAGACTTTTTTTAGTGAAAAATTTCAAAACTTATGAAAAACCAGGTCTGCAGAAATAAACATGCTGTGAGGTATGCATGTTAACAGAGGTATGTGGGTTGTTTGTTTTTTTTTTTATCTAACTAATACCACTGACTCATTGACCAGACTTCAATATTCATATATACACTGAAAGTACTAAAACTGCATTTTCTTGAAGGTACCCATTCCGGTTACTCCTCCCTAATCTTATCTGTCCCTCATGCTGTTGCCAGAATGCCTTTCATACATGACGGTTCATCTGAATCAAGCAGAGGACCCCCTTATCATATAAGCCAAAATGAAAATGCTTCCCTTAGTCACAACTATCAAACAGATGACACAATCATTCCTGCTTTCTGTGCTGGTCAGGGGAAATCTATCTGCTGTACCCCAAATACAGTTCTCCCTCTAAAATTAATCTCTCTGTTCTTACTGATCCATATACATGCAGTAATAGTCACCTTTTTATCTGCCAAAAAGTAGCCTTCCAGACTTGGTTCCTTTCAAACTTAGTTGAAAATCAATCTCTTTCATGACTATTTCTTCTTAGTTAAGATAAAAACTCACAGACTTTCATAGGCCCAGAGGGTCAAAATCCTGCTGGCTGTTCAGATGTTGATTATGTTTATTTTATTGTGTTCTGTAACAACCAGGTGTGTTGAATACTGCTCTTATATCTAATAAGAATGCTTTATCCTCGAGGGTGCTTATATTTGCTATCGACACATTTGATAAAAGGATACTAACACAGAATAATAAATGATAAGCATCCAAGCTCAGGTACTTCATTTTTATAAGTCAATTCAGGGAATGTCTCCTTTTCTCCAGGATTTACCCACGTTTTACAAAAAGCCCTTCTAAGTTCTGTGTTTTGACTTGCATATCTGTTTTGCTTTATTGCTTTAAAGAAGTCACACTATAAATGTGGCTTCCGCTAACCCCTGGCATTGTCTGTTTTAGCCTGAGCTCCTTGGTGACATTTCCAAAAGTGTAAAGTTCATCCCTGTAGAAGGAACACTATTGCTCTACAGCAAAATTAGAATCTTCCATTGTTTTGATGCACTGGAATGAACAAACTGCAATTCATCCTACAGATGAACTTTACAAGAAAACTATTGTATGAAATAAAAATGAGTCTGCAGTAAAAGAACTTTCCTGGTATTTATTTCAGACTATATACAATAGGAGGAGGCAAAATGATTTCCACAGAGTTTTACAGAACTGTCAAAAATTGGTTTGGAATGGGTTTTGACCTCCTCTGACCCTTATTAATCTGTGATACCCACAAAAAGCCTTGGGAGTTTTGGATCTGTTCTTCTACCCAGAACAAAAGAATACCCAGACGATTCACTCTTGGTTATAGAAGTAATGTGACTGATGTTGGAAAAAAGCCAATTATATATAATTTTAGTTCTACCTATAGGAACCATTCTCTCTAGTTAAGACTAAGCAGATAAAACATTTTTACTTGTTCGGAGCCTCCTATTTTGGTATTTACAATTTTTTGTGATTGCATAGTTTTCTGTTTGAGGTTGTTTTTATGAGTCTGGGCAAACAGTTCCTCAAAAGACCACACTCAGGGGCGCCTGGGTGGCTCATTCGTTAAGTGACTGCCTTCGGCTCAGGTCATGATCCCAGGGTCCTGGGATTGAGCCCCACATCGAGCTCCCTGCTCGGCAGGAAGCCTGCTTCTCCCTTTCCCACTCCCCCTGCTTGTGTTCCCTCTCTTGCTGTGTCTCTCTCTGTCAAATAAATAAAATCTTAAAAAAAAAAAAAAAAAAAAAGACCACACTCAGCTATGCTAGTTTTCATCACTGTACTATGATTCTTCTTAGTTTTCATCAACAACTTGTCTGGGAAAAAAAAAAAAGCTTTCCTCAATTTAAAGTCACATATGATTGATAAGGCTGTATTTAAAAACCCAAGTTTCCCATCCTTCTAATCTTCTAGGGATGCCTGGAGAATGAGAAGGTAGAAACACGAAGTTCTGGAAGGACAGCAGGTTGTCAGCATCTTACTTGGGATTATAATAGCAGGGCAGGCAGAGGGATTACCGTGGAAAAAAAATGAACCAGCTTCTTTTCTTTTCTTTAAAGATTTTATTTATTTATCTGACAGAGAGAAAGACAGCACAAGCAGGAGGAGTGGCAGGCAGAGGGAGAAGCAGGCTCCCCCCTGAGCAGGGAGCCCAATGTGCGGCTTGATCCCAGGACTCTGGGGTCATGACCTGAGCCGAAGGCAGACACTTAACTGACTGAACCACCCAGGTGCCCCAGTCTCTTTATTTTAAAAAGGTAGGAAGAAAGAAACCAAAAATCCTAACTTGAAATTATTTCTGTTCCCCCCAAACAACAGAGAACTTCAAAAAAAAAAAAAAAAAAAATGCTCCTTTTGTAAAATGTAGTTTACATCTCTGCTGAATTATATCCAGATTTCACTATCTTATTAGCACCAATTTAGCATGCAATTTATCCTAAAAGTAGTTATTGTGTGGAGTTAACTCCATTTTCCCACCTTTCTGATTTTGCAATGTTATTTTTCTAACCTTTTCACATAATGAGCATAAGGTAATATGAGAAAGCTCAATTTTCTGATTTAAAAAATGGAAAGGTTCCATCCATGTCATTGCAAATAGCAAAATTTCATTCTTTTTTATGACTGAGTAATATTCCATTATATATATATACACACATACATATATTACACACACTGAGTAATATTCCATTATATATATTGTGTGTATTACACACATATATTATACACATATAAAATACACATACCATATCTTCCTTATCCATTCATCAGTTCATGGACACTTGGGCTGTTTCCATAATTTGGCTATTGTAGATAATGCTGCTATAAACAGTGGGGTGCATGTATCCCTCTGAATTAGTAATTTTGTATTCTTTGGGTAAATACCTAGTAGTGAAATTGCTGGATTGTAGGGTAGCTCTATTTTTTACTTTTTGAGGGACCTCCATACTGTTTTCCACAGTGGCTATATGTTAACTAACTAGAATTTAAATGAAAACTTAAAAAAAAAGACACACACACAATGGAATATTAGTCATAAAAAGAATGAAATCTTACCATTTGCAACCACATGGATGATGCTAGAGACTATTATGCTAAGCAAAATAAGTCAGTCAGAGAAAGACAAATGCCATATGATTTCACTCATATGTGGAATTTAAGAAACAAAACAAATGATCACAGGGGGAAAAAAGAGAGAGGCAAACCAAGAAACAGACTCTTAACTAGAAAGAACAAACTGATGGTTACCAGAGGGGAGGTAGGTGGTGGTTGGGGGTGGGGGGGATGGATGAAACAGGTGATGAGGATTAAGGAGTGCACTTGTGGTGAGCACCAGGTGTTGTATGGAAGTGTTGAATCACTGTATTGTGCACCTGAAACTAGTATTACACTGTATGTTAACCAACTGGAATTTAAATAAAGACTTAAAAAAAGAAAAAAAATGGAAAGGCAATGTAGATTTTTTTTGTTGTTTCCCTGGAAGCCAGAAAATCAATCAATTATTTATTGAAGAGGAACTGATTCATAGTGATTGATTTCAACATTCTTACAGCTCTGTCATCTGTTCCATATCCCTTCAAGAGTAGTTTGTTACATTTATTTATGAATGACTACCCCAAACTTCTCCTTCAAATGAACTTTGTCTCCTAAATTCGTAACTCTCAATTGGAAAAAAAAAAGTTCTAGACATGCTCATCTCCACAGCCCACAAACATGAGGAGGGGTGGGGTCAGAGAGTCCCTCCAGGAACCCCTTGCCTTTTCACAGCACCCCTCCTATATCCCTCCATTCAGATATGCAGCCACCTGTGGGGAGGGTGGAAAGATTAGGAATCAGGGTAAAGTGGAATTTTATAAAGCTCCCCCAGGAGATTCGGAAACCACCTGCATCCCACCTGGCAAGGAGTCCCTGAATTACAAACATGTACACACATATACTAGTAATTTAATACTGGGAGGAAGGATGCTGTGTGACCAGTATAATATAGCACACTTTTATTCTTAGGTTGCTTGGTGCTAATTTTTCTTTCTTTTTTTTTAACTTGCTATATTTTCCAAGAATCATTTCTTTAGTAAAATAACAAGGGAACAATCACAAATAAGAATTATTATAACAGCTAATTCATCACTCAACGTTTAAAAATAAATTGCAATTCAATGATATGCGTTTTTTCATTTTTAATTATTTGCCACAGAAAATTTAAAAAAATTACTGACAAGTATGCTTCCTTGAAAATTGCCTGGAAGTGGCTTAAAAACTATAATCTTAATAAGGCAGATTAATTTGCTGTCTAGTGTTCAGTTTAGTTTAAAATACCCACGATTCTACAATGGAATAGTAATCAGACATAGGAAAGAATGAAATCTTGCCATTTGCAACCACATGGATGGACCTAGAGAGTATAATGCTAAGTGAAGTAAGTCACACTAAGACAAATATATGATTTCACTCATGTGTGGAATTTAAGAAACAAAGTAAAGAACAAAGAAAAAAAGAGAGAAACCAAAAAACACACTTATAGAAACAAATAGATGGTTACCAGAGGGGATGTGGGTGGGGGGATGGGTGAAATAGGTGATGGGAATTAAGGAGCATACTTGTTGTAATGAGCACCAAGTAACATTTAAAATTGTTGAATCACTATATTGTACACCTGAAACTAATATAACATTGTATGTTAACTACACTGGAATTAAAATTTAAAAAATAAAATACTCATGGTTCTTACCACATTGAAAATTAATGAGACATTTTCATAAAGTTTCATAGATAATAATTCTAATGGGTTACTGATATAATAAACTGTAAAAAAAAAAAATCTTAACTTTTATCAGCCTTTCTGAAGTTGAATTCTTACCAAAGAAAAAAAGTCTTCCAAAATTTAAAACAATCTTTCTTTGGCTTGGTGCCCATTTTCCTGCCTTCCCAGACATTTCTCACTTACTAATAACTTGGAGCAAGAGCACAAGGGTCAGATACAGGAGGGATGTAGCTGGACTGGTATGAGGAGGCGATAATGCTTAGTTTGATGGGGAAGTCCAGGAATCTGGAAGAAGACAGCCATCTATGTTTGACCACCCTGGTGATACTGTGGGGTGATAGGTCCTGAATCTAGCTAGACCTTTGTAGAGTAAAGAAAGATGAGAGACTACATACAATAAATGGTGTCTGTGGAAAAGATAAGAGATTCAAGCAAGGAAACCATATCATGGAGGACCAACATATGCATAGATTGGGGAAGGTGGGGAGGAGATGGTGATAAACAATCCCTCCATGCTGGGAACCAATGAAGAAAAATAAATACAGGAGTCTGGATACAAGATATAGATGCAAGATACAAACAAGATATAAGATAAGAGGTATTCTCAGCTATGCGTAAGTATGTTGAGGTTGAGGTTTTAGGAAGTCAATACACAACAGTCTGTCTTCTCTTTCAGGTTCTCAACTGAGAGAGACCCAGTGATATTAGACACAGGAAGATCATACTGTTAGGTTATTACTGATAAAGATGACTGAAGAATAAGGCTTATATTTGTGGCCTATATAAGCTTGCTACTACATCCACTCTTATTTTCCTCATTTAACTCTTTTTTTAAAGATTTAATTTAATTTATTTATTTGAGAGAGAGAGAGAAAGAGCACAAGCAGGGGGAGAGGCAGGGGGAGAGGCAGAAGAAGAAGCAGACTCCCTGCTGAGACGGGAGCCCGATGTGGGACTTGATCCCAGGACCCTGAGATCATGACCTGAACCAAAGGGGACACTTAACTGACTGAGCCACCCAAATGCCCTCATTTAACTCTTTTTAAAATATCTTTTTGGAGTTCTAATTCATGTCATAAAATTTACCCATTTAAATTAAACGATTCAATGTTTTTTTAGTATATTCACAGAGTTGTGCAAACATCACCACAGTCTAAGTTAGAATATTTTCATAATCCCCAAAATAGACTCCATATCACTTAGCAGTCACTCTTCATTTCCCACAAATACCACCACCTTCAGCCCGGGAAAACGTTCAGCTATTCTATAGCCTTGTCTATTGTGAACATTTTATCCAATTGGAACCAGACAGTATGTAGTCTTTTGTAACTGGCTTCCTCTTATTTAGCATATGTTCCCACAGTTCATCTTTGTTGTACCATATATCAGTACGCCACTCCTCTTTATTGCCAAATAATATTCTATTGTATAGATACACCACATGTTTTTTATCCATATATCAGTTGATGGGAACTGCAGATTGTTTCCACTTTTTGAATGCTACTGTGAACATTCATGTGAAGTTTTATGTGAACATGTTTTCATATGTTCTAGGTATAGCCTTGGGTCTAAAGCTAAGAATGGCATTATAGGGTCATAAGGTAACTCAATTTTTAACCATTTGAGGAACTGTCAGACTGTTTCCAAAGTAGCTACACCATTTACATTCCCACCAGCAGTGTATGAGGGATCCAATGTCTCCACATCATTGGCAACACCTGTTAATTTCCAGGTCTTTTTATTTTACCTTTTTCTTATAGCAATGCTAGTGGGTATGAAGTGGTATTTCATTATGGTTTTGGTTTTCATTTTTCTAATGGCCAAAGATGTTAAGTATTTTTTCTTGTGCTTACTGGTCATCTGTATTATCTTCTTTAGAGAAATGCATACTCAAATCTTTGGCCCATTTTTGACTGGGTCATCTTTTTCTTATTGAGTTGTAGGAGTTCTTTATATATTTTAGGTGCCAG
Source organism: Phoca vitulina (assembly GCF_004348235.1). Taxonomy (NCBI): domain Eukaryota; kingdom Metazoa; phylum Chordata; class Mammalia; order Carnivora; family Phocidae; genus Phoca; species Phoca vitulina. Next base: position 28,464,277 of record NW_022589727.1, on the reverse strand, counting down.
TCCTTTATCAGATATACGATTTACAAAAAATCTCCCCATTTCTGCACATTGTCTTTTCATTTTCTTGATGGTGTCCTTTGAAGAACAAACATCAGCATATTTTTCCTTTCATCAATTGTGCTTTTAGTGTCATATCTAAGAAACCATTGCCTAATCCAGATGGAGGTCACAAAGATTTATACCTATGTTTTCTTCAAAAAGTTTTATAATTTTGGCTTTTACATTTAGGCATATGATTCATTTTGAGGTAAGTTTTGTAAATACTGTAAGGAAGGTGTCCGGCTTTATTGTCTTGCATGTGGATGTCTAATCATCCCAGCACCATACGTCGAAAAGACTGTTCTTTCCATATTGAATGGTCTTTGCACTCTTGTTGAAAATAAACATAGGTGTAATAAGGGTTTATTTCTAAACTTCTAATTCTATCACATTGATCTATATGTCCATCCTTATGCTAATACCACACTGACTTGATTACTGCTGTTGTGTAGTGAGTCCGTTCTTTTTTTTTAATTGAAGTATAATTAACAGTGTTATATTAGTTTCAGGTGTGCATTATAATGATTCAACAATTCTATACAATTCTCAGTGCTCATCAAGATAAATGTACTCTTGATCCCCTTTATCTATTTCACCCATCCCCCTACCCACCTGCCCTCCTGCAACCACCAGTTTGTTGTCTGTATTTAAGAGTCTGTTTTGTAAATTAAATTCACACATTCACTGGGAGATCCAAACACTATTCACCCCAACTTAGGGGAGGTCAATTTATCTCTGGTTGTAGAAAAGAACAGTTGTGTCCTGAGGACCATGCCCAGGAGTTGATCAAATATCCTCACTTCCTCTTATTTATTTATTTATTTTATTTATTTGAGAGACAGAGTGTGTGCATGGGCCATGAAAATCAGGCGGGGGAGGGGGAGAGGGAGAAGGAGAGAGAGAATCTCAAGCAGGCTCCATGCCCAGCGTGGAGCCCTACACAGGGCTCAATCTCATGACCTTGAGATCATAACCTGAGCTGAAATCAAGAGTTGGACGCTTAACCAACTGAGCCACCCAGGTGCCCCTCCTCAATTCCATTTTCAAAAGTCATCATTCTGAGTCACCACTCATAGGAAAGAGTGAGAGTGACAAAGACTGTCTCTGTGACCAAACTCCAGCCAGGCTCCCCTGAGCCCTTCCTCCCCTAGGCCTCAACCTTGGCCAGTAAAGACTTGAACAAACAATAACAGTTTTAACTGCTCAAGCATCCCTAGGTGACCCGATCCCCCTTAAAGTGCCTGCCTGAGAAAACTCGAGGCTGCCCAAAGAACTGATGGTTTGTTCCAGTGACACCTGAAGACAGGGCTCCTGTGTCCCAGCCTCTGGGGGAGGGGAGCAGCTCAACTTGGATAAGTGCCAGTTAGCCAACCAGATGGGTGTGTTGTGGGCCAACACACCCTTCTAGATTTATGTAAATTTTTGCTTCCCTGACTCAACTAAGCCCTTGCTCAACCCCTTCCATTCTCTCTTTAAATAAGGCCCAGTTATCTTGGAGCAAATCCAAGTTGAGTTTAGTTCATGCTGGATTCTTTTCCCTATTGCAATAGTACATTTATGATTAAAATCTGTCTTTACCACTCTAACTAGTGTTTTGCTTTGTTTATCTTTGATAGAGGGAAGGAGAGGAAAGGGCTGAGGACCAAGTCCTTTTACCTCTATTGAAGCATCAGGAGTAGAGAATAGGCATTCCCCAAACATAGATGATGTAAAAAAGAACTAAAAAAGAAAACCCCAAAACAAAACAAAAAAACCCAAAACTAAATATATAACTAAAAAAAGAAAGAAGAAAAGAAAATCAACATACTATATACAAAGCTTATTTCTAATATAAACCAGAATAGCAAGCATATATTATACCATTATTAGCATGGGACTAAATAATAGAGAGAAGAGATAATCCAGGTAGAGTGGACCACTGATAAATGAAGACATAATATCAGATGATCACATACCATGTTTGTTCAGCACATTAAAACAAGGTGTCAAGTTAACATTAGGAAATTCTGCCATTGACTAGCAAAGTCCTAAGCACAGAATGGGATCCAGGGGAAATATGAGGCATATTAATACGAGACAGGGTTAGGTACTGCAGTAAGACAGGCATCTAGTTGCTTGACATGAAGTATGAGTTGAGATCTGATCTGCTCGGTTATCACTGAGGTAGAACAAACTGGTAAGGCAGCCAGAGAAAAGTAATGAGGTGATGAACCACATGTCTCGTTCTAATCTCCCCTGCATGAGGTCAGTAAAGGTCCTGGAGACAGTGAAGGATTAGGGGTCCAGCTATGGGGAGGGGAACTCTGACAAGCCTGGGAAGCAGATGTGGGCAACAGGGCATGGACTGGAGAGGGAAGCGTGAAAGACTGGAGCTCCCCAGGACTCCTCTATCAGCAATGATGAACTCAGCCTGTACCAGGAGAATGGCAACCTGAGAAACATCTTGGAAACATAAATCATGAAATGTAGTCTATTAGATGGTCAGGGGTAGGAGAGTGGAACAAGAGACAGGAAACAGACAAAAAAACGACTCAAACTGAAGACAGTCTGAGAAAAGGAGAAAGGTTTGGGTCTCAATGTATCTGACTCTTTGCTGCCTGTGTCATATCCATACGAAGGACACCCAGCATGGCACTTAGGGTAAACCTGAAGCTCAAGGTCAGGGCTGAAGGACAGGAGGTTATGTGACTCTTCAAGCCACTGACACAGATGGTGGTTCCAAGGAAAAGCATTTACAAGGACGAGAGAAAATAAAGGAAAAGACCTCATTAGCAGAACTTAATTTTATTTTGATTTTAGGTTTCCTTTTAAGATTCCTCCAGGTATTTGCCCTCCCATATGAAACTAACAGTAATGAGATATTAAGAGTCAAAAATTTTAAACCATTCATTCTTTGATACATGCCAGTTTCAATATATTAGTTTACAATAGGTTTTACTTGAGTTTTAAAAGAAGAAAAGTTTTTAGTCAAGCGAAGAATTTTCAACTCTGAACTAGAGCCAACTGGTGTTTGGATTTTTATATTTGGTACATACTTAATAGTTACACATTTTAGAGAATGCCTCATTTAAATTCTAATGTATTTTAATAAGGAATGAAAGGAAATATCACCCAGTATATTTTTTTCTTAAATTACCCCTAGTGCTTGATTACTCCTCCACAATCAAAATCATGTCTTAAGTATGAATGATACAAAACAAGACTACATACAGCCTGAATGTCTAACAGAGAGATTTTAGCTGCTTGTTTAAAATGACATACCTAGCTATTCAGTAATCACTTTATAATAACCCCTTTCATTTCCAAATCTACTTAGCCATCAGGCAGTAGTGAGCAAAAGGCTTGCAGCAGTTTTAACAACTGCACATTAGTTTAACATTTCATGACAAGCTAATTCTAGAGAGTTCTAAAGAGAGACAAGCATGGGTCCTTGTGATTTTCTTTCCTTTGCATGAAGGAAACATGTGTCTAGTTGCTAAATGAAAGATAAAAGACTACAGACATATACTTTTCACTTCACCCTGATGTCAGAGACAATTTGCCCCAATTACACCCCAGGTATGTGGTACATATCTAAATCAACAAAAAGTAAGTAGGCTGACACTTACTCTTCGACTCAAGCCAAAAAGTTGCAGGAGTTCAGCATCCCAACCGCAACTGAACTTAACTGTGGTATGATGATGGGGTCTTCATAAGAAATCCTGGGTTTAAGTGCTGCATAAACATAATGCAGAACTTGAACTTCCACATTTTATTTTATTTTATTTGTAAAGATTTATTTACTTATTTGAGAGAGAGAGAGAAAGAGAGAGAGAGGGAGTGAGGAGGCTAGGGGCAGAGGGAGAGAATCTTCAAGCAAATTCCCTGCTGAGCACGGAGCCAGATGCGGGACTCGATCTCATGACCCAAGAGATCATGACCTGAGATGAAACCAAGAGTCCCACGCCTAACTGACTGAGCCATCTGGACGACCCTCTACTTCTACATTTTAGAAGGCAGAAGATGTAACCACACCGGATTGAAAAGACAAATGTGCTTGGCCATTTTTAATTTGGTCACACCAAAGGCAATTCAGTGCAGACTAACTTAAGGTCATACCTTTTGATGCCTCTAATTAAATTCAAAGCCCCATCAAGTGTCATCTGTGTCTATATCGCACCAAATGGCTAAAAGAGTAAACTGACTGTCAAGGCATTATTTAAGCTAATCCATGATCCACACCTGAACAATACTTTAAGCTCCTGGTTTAAGCTTTTATGGCTGCCATGAAAATCACCTGGTAAGATGATAAACCATGGTATAAATCTTCTCAGATTTTAGCTGCTCCATCCTTGCCAGAAAAGCAGAGGCACAGATGTTGTTTATAATGTTGTACAAAAATAAATGGGATATGCTATTTCATACATCAGTCTGAAGAAGATATAGCAGGACATTCTTGCTATCACTGCAGTCTACAGCTGCTAACAAACTGCATTAATTCAAAGTCATTATCCCCAGCAATGTTAGCTAAATCAAGAATTTAAGACAAGACTTTACTGAACCAGAGTGACAAGACTGCATGGCCATATAAATCTATGCTAAAGAAATGTTATCAATTAATGCTACATGGCTACATAGCAGAGTTAATTTTTTTTTGGTAAATGGATACATTCTGATGTGTATAACCAACTTGAGCCAAGGAATGTAGGATGAAATCAGCAATGGCAAATTAACTCTCAAATGCAGGAATTGATAAATGAACCATATACTCCAGATCAACTGGTGAAAAAAACTTTAAACCACTCATTGCATTCAGGCCCAGAATGAACAGAAATAGCTCTCTCACCATGCAATTATGGTTAACTGGTTTAAACATCTGGCAACAAGGCAGAACAGAGCACAGATGTGAAAACTGAAAAACTTAAGATTAAAAGGTAATGCATGAAAAGAAATTCACTTTTACTTTTTGACTGAATCTTATTCTTTTCTATTTTCCCGTATAAAAACCCATATCACTCTTCTCAAAAAACATGTGGTTCTTTTCAGGTGGGGAGTTGGGCTAAATAGGTGAAGGGGATTACAGAGTATACTTGTTGTGATGAGCACGGGTGATGTACGGAAGTGGTGAATCACTATATTGTACACCTGAAACTAACATTACACTGCATGTTAACTAACTAGAATTTAAATAACAACTTTCAAAAAAAACCCCTGTGGTTCTTCCTACCACTACCAGTGATGTTGAAGTATATCTTTTTTTTTTTTTAAGATTTTATTTATTTGACAGAGAGAGACATAGCGAGAGAGGGAACACAAGCAGGGGGGAGTGGGAGAGGGAGAAGCAGGCTTCCCACTGAGCAGGGAGCCCGATGTGGGGCTCGATCCCAGGACCCTGGGATCATGACCTGAGCCGAAGGCAGACGCTTAATGACTGAGCCACCCAGGTGCCCTTGAAGTATATCTTATCCTATCAACTCCAATTCAGCTCTTGGTTGACTTGCTACATAATTTTAATGGTAGCACACAGACTGCTAGCCCAGTGCAACCTTATATTTAGTCATACCCAGTCACAATAAGTAGCTGGCTCTCCATGTGGGGAATCACCCAAATACAAAAATAATTATGAATGCAAACATTATTTGGGTAAAAATGAGGAGAGCAAGACTCACACCTGGCTGCCATACAACAAAACACATGGTACAAATTCAGAAAAAGTATGCCAGCCAGCACTTGCCCAATTTTCATGAGTTAATATGCACTCTCCCAGAGTTATTGCTGCAATCTAGAAGCTTGGGATGGTCACCCATGAGGCTACATCTGAAAGAAGTGATTGCAGTGGGTAGCAAAGATACCATATCATCACTCAGCAGGGTCCTTTTTTAAAATTTTTGTTTATTTGACAGACAGAGAGGGAGCACAAGCAGGCAGAGGGAGAAGATGCAGGACTTGATCCCAGGACGCTGGGATCATGACCCGAGCTGAAGGCAGACGCCTAACTGACTGAGCCACCCAGGCGCCCCACTCAGCAGGGTTCTAAGGACGAGAGGAAGTTGCACTGAGTTGGCAAGATGGGAGCCTGGGGAAGCTGTACATGGGAAAGAAGGGGTCAAGTGAGGGAGAGACAACCACACTGTATGCACCCAACTCTCAGCTTACGGGGAAATTACCCATTAAAGCTTTCATTCTTTGCCATCTCATAAAAATCATTACTTCTTGGGTAAAGCTCTGAATGAAAAAGATTTAAATTATTAACCCTAACTTGTTCTATCAGCTTGTAATATATCTAGTTGGCAATATACCCAAGAAATTTTTCTTCTTTAATGGGGGCCTTCAAGTTTTTTGTTTGTTTGTTTTGTTTTTGTTTTTGTTTTTGGACCAGAGTATGGGTATCCACAACTATAGGAAGGTCCTTTCAATAATCTCAGTGTCAAGACCTTTTCTAGCCTTTTTTAAACTGCATACTACGTCTGAAAATCTATCCCGGAAAAGAATAAATATTGATCTAACCATGTATTAAGTACCATATTTTAGAAAATAACATTAAAGATAATATCTACCATTTTTGAATATTTATGTTCTATACAGTATTCTAAGCAAGTATACATATATATTTTTAAGCAAAACTTAATTAAATATAAGAGGAATAATTCTAAAATTATACTTAAGACTGTGGAAATAAAAGATTGAGATCAAACTTTCTTTAATTTAAATAAGGAAGCAGAACTGAACAAGTATCAAATTGTTGAAGAGAGAAATATAGTAATCTGTAAAAGTTCCCAGGACTTCTTATGAGGCTTCATTTCTTTGTGGATGGTTTATATGCATACAAAATAATATACAAGATTTAACGGGTATTTGCAACACTGACAACTGCATTTTATTAACTTCAAAGGTTGGTTTCTAGACAATAAATCCAGTATGTTCTAATAATGTAGGTGTTAAAAATCTGCTACTTACAGAATTATGAATTTGGTAATTACTTCTGAGTTGCATTAAATCATAAAATGAATCAGGTTTTCTCTAACATAATTCTGGTAGAAAAATAAACTAAAAAAATAGTTCCAGTTCTTTATTGATATTAAGACCTTTTCAAGGTGTTACAAGGACATGTTTTACCATGGGTTATGTTCTTAGAACTAACTCTAGCAAATATACTAATTCTGGCTATGTGTGTAACTTTAATCACTTTCCAGTTTCACAGAATTAAAAGGGGGGAAGGAGGAGAACTTGCCCAATAAAAATCAAGAGGCTGACTAAATGGGTACTGGAAATACTATTAATACTGTGACAATATTATGATTAGAAATATGGCTATCTTCTAAAAATTCAAGCAGCTAACTGCAGATGGGGAAAAAAAACCCAGAAAGCTAGTATATATTTTTTAAAACTGTGTAGGCTTTCTTCTTTCATCAATCCCTGCAGCTGTTTCTCTCCTCCTAAAACCAATGAAAATTTGATTAATGTGACAACAAACCTCATTCTAGGTTACAGAGATGTTATTAGAGTCAGGTGGAAGGCAGAGATAGCCACACCTCTCTTTCTATCTGAAGATTCACAAGTGGCATTCGGGGGGAAATCTTCAGTTATTCAGTGAGCAGCGTTTGGGCATGGATCATGAATTATAAGGGTACAGAAATATGAAGAACACGAGGAGCTCAGACTCTATGACACTGGTCATACATAAGTAGTTTCAATACAGAATAAGAAATTCAAAAGTACAAATTATTTTTGGTTTTCTTTCAATGGCGACACATAAGAGGGGGAAGGAAAACCCAAATGTATTAACAGTAAACATCGGTGACCTGGCTAACATAAAGCAATGGCAGCTCTAGGTCAAGACTGTTGCAGATATTCTTGGGGTATGTGGGCCTTTCCACCAGGTCCAGTCACTATTCCAGACCTCCTCTTGTTCAGATTGGAAGCACACTGCTGCCCAATTCACACTCGGCTTTTTAAAAAGCACTGCAGAATTAACGGAAGAGACTATAATTCATTTAAAAGTTTTACAAATCTGAATTGGATTGAGAAAAAAAAGTAATCAGAGAATTAGAACCTAGAAAGACCTGGGATACTATTATATTAGAGGACGTATACCGACCATCCCTGACTTATGATGGTTTGACTTAAGATTTTTCAACTTGACCATGTGTGAAAGCGATACACATTAGGGAGAAGTTGTACTTTCAATCTGCAATTTTTATTTTTTCCTGAGCTTGAGATATGCAGTAAATACTGTCCTGTGATGCTGGGCAGTGGCGGCAGCTCCCAGTCAGCCATGAGATCACAGGGTTAACAACTGACAGACTTAAAACCATTCTGTTTGTCACTTTCAGCACAGTATTCAATCAATTACATGAGCTATTCAACACTTGATTGTAAAACAGGCTTTGTGTCAGATGACTGGGCCCGGCTGTAGGCTAGCTGAAGGTTAGGCTAGGGCTACACTGAGACGTTCAGTAGGTTAAGCATGTTCAATGCATTTTTGATTTATGGTATTTTCAACTTACAACAGGTTAATGTGGACATGAGCCCCATTGTAAGTCCAGGAAGATCTGTGTTTACGGAAGTGGAGAATTCAGACTGTTTTATTCACATATACATTTAACTCATTTCTTAAAATGAGAAATTTCATAAATCAAGTGAAATGGGTATTTTTTAATAATGTCAGTTGACTAAATAAGGGCTTCTCACACTTGAGATGTTGAATCAGCAATAGAAATGACAGGATACTGCCTCAGTAATAAAACATTAAAATCATATCGAAAAGAAGAAACTCTCAAACATCTAAAGAAGCCATTATCTGAAGCACAAAAGATTCTTCCTCGTAATACGTTCTAAGAGCCAGGAAAATGAGTAAAGATGTAAGAAATTTATTTAGATTCAAAATGCTACTTTTATACATTTAATATGCTTGTACTTTCTAGCTTCTATCCCACTGAAATACAATATTTTTACTACAATAATGATGTAACATGTTTTAATATGTGTGGGTCAAATCACCCCCTTGTGAATGCTCTGTTTCAAAATTTTTTGGATTAGCTTCATATGTCTCTAATCCTCCAGATAAACTTTAAAAATATTTAGCAAGTCCCTAAAGGTTATTGGGATTTTAGCTGAAATCATATTAAATTTAAAAGTCACTTCTGGGAGAACTGACAGCTTTAAAATATGAAGATTTCCTCCATTTAATACACTATTTCTTGTTAGGTTTTGTCCTAGGCATTGGTTTTTGGTAGGCTGTAAATGGCATCTTCTTAATTACATTTTATTCTAAGATTATGCGCAAGCTGGGAATAGCAGTGAAAACAACAGTAACAGCAAACATTTATATTGCACTAACTGTGCACCAGGCACCGTTCCAAGGCTTTACATATGATCATTTATTTGCAGATGGGGAAACTGAGACACAAACATTAAGCAACTTGCCCAAGGTTCTATAACTGACAGATGAGCATCAGAGCTAGAATTTGAATTCAGGCAGTGTGGCTCCAGAGTTAGGGATTTTTATATATTTTACTTTGTAACCATGTACCAGTCTCTCAAAGAGTTTTAATTAATTTTCAAGGGCTTTTTCTACGTTTTCCAGTAAGAAAATACTATGAAAAAAAGGTAACAGATAATTTTATTCTTTTTTTAATATTATACTTCATTTTCCCCTTATTTTATCAAATTGGTAAACAATCAATTACCTAATATTAAATAACTGCTTTTTTTTTTTTTTAACTCTAGGACATCAACGATTACCCTATCTGGTATGTTGTGTGTGTAACAAACGCATCTCCAGTCATTTCTTTTTTTTTTTTTTAAGATTTTATTTATTTATTTGACAGACAGAGCACAAGAGGGGGAGCAGGGAGGGAGAGGGAGAAGCAGGCTCCCCACTGAGCAGAGAGCCCGATGAGGGACTTGATCCCAGGACCCTGCGATCATGACCTGAGCAGAAGACAGACGCTTAACTGACTGAGCCACCCAGGCGCCCCTCCAGTCATTTCTTTCTTGCTCCTTCTACCCTCTTGGCTAACTCAGGCCTTCATCATCCTTCACCAACTCCGGGATCAGACCAAGCTCGACTAGCCCAGAAAAGACTCCTGATTCACGACTCCCGGAATCCGAACCCAGCACTCAGTTACCTCATGCTCCGTGTCTCCACACGTCTGCCAGACACTTGTTCTCCTCCCTTTGATGGCAAGACCGCCTCTTTCTCCCCTGCCCACCTTTTCTCTTTGTATCAGAGATCGCAAATGTGCCTCCCTGGTAACTCTCCTCCACTGTCTTTCTGGAATGCATTAACTTCGGAGGCAAGAGGAAGACATGGTTTGTGCCCTGACTTTTTTGCAGGACTGGCTTGCTGTCCAGACTGCTTTGTTTCTGGCATTTTCATTAATTCCATGCATATTGTATCTGACAGAATTACTGCTGTGTTTGTTGATAGGACCCTCTGGCCTCCACACATCAAATGCATGATGTTCCTATCAAACTTGACACCTGTTTTTCATTTCCAGGCATTGATTTTCTACCTACTGGCCAACATATTTCATAGAAAAAAACTGTTAGCACTATCTGCAAAGTATTGATTGCAGCAACACTGAAATCCCTACCTGAAAATTTACAGCCTTAATTTCCAGTAGGTTGTATCAGTTATCTCCAAGTGGGTAAAGATTTAAGAGTGTGATCAGCATGTGCTAACTAAAATGTTTACTACTGAACAGCCTACACAACTTGCAACTTATGACAAAACTGGAAAGACAGAAATAAATACAAAGCAATTGTTTAAGTTCCTCAAAGATCCATGAAATGGCCACCATTTTCCAAGGAAAGAATAAAAACACATACAAAGCAGAAACTCTTTAAAAAAAAAAGGAACCCAAAAATCGAAAGAAAATGTGAGAATCAATGTTGAACCTCAGGAACAAAAGACTGGGTAGTTTGCAGTTTTGAAGGTAACTTCTTCTAACATTGGGAGTAGAAAGTCTGTTTTTGGCAAAATGTGGCACAGAATTTATCACTGTATATATAAAACATATACTTACCAAGATTTAATGAACTCATTCATCATTCAACCATCATATATTGAGGAACTACTATGTGCTAGTTACTATATTCAGAATTTCATCTGAATCACCTCATCTTGTCCTCACATTATTCATACGGTTGAAACTATTTTTCATACTTTCAGAGAAGGGATACCTCACTTAGGAATTCCCTCTATGTTCTACACAGAGGAGACACAGAGAAAAGGCTTTCAATAATGGAATTAAAAGGACCTGATATTTCAAAATATATTATACTAAAATAGACAGATGACCTTTAGGAGAACCCCAGGGGTCAGCATGCTGAGCTATTACTATAGAAATGTGCACTACAGAAACACCGTGAACGCATTCATAAATAGTATTCTATACATGAGGTTTTGAAAAAATTCTCACTTTAAAGCAACATGGCATGGGAAGAATTACTGGACAGTTACTTAGAAGTGACTTTGGGAGGTCAGTGGATCAGGTTCTAGGCCCACAAATCACTTTCCGTTCTATTCTACCTATAGCAATAATTCCTGATGATCCAACCATAAGACCCAACACTGTGTTCAGTGCTGCTAGGAATACAAAAGAAACAGAAGGTACAACTCCTAATGCTCAAAAAGTTTGTTATTTTTGTGGTGGGTATGAGTCTGATATACACAGAACATGTGAATGAAGATAGTACATGATATCCACACTGTACTATCCTAAGAAGACAGACATAATACAGGCTGGAATTGGCTATATAGCTTACAAAGACAGTGGTATCTAGGCTCTTACTTAAAGGAAGAGATGGTCTGAACTGTTCATTCAAAAGAAAGAAGGCATTCTCGACAAGGACAACATCATTAGCAAAAGCTTACTGTGAGATTAGTGTGTCTGGATCAAGGGCTAAGACCAGGTGGACCCCCTGCCTCGATCACAGGGAAGATCAGATCAACCAGGGCTGCACTCGAGCTTGAACTTCATCCCTCCAACATCAGGAACACATAAAGAGGGAAACATTGAATTCAAGAAATATTTACTGAGCGTTTACTGTGTGTCAGGCACTATATTGATGCTGGAGACACAAAATTGAGTAAGACATAATCCCTACTTTCAAGGAGCTCAAATTCAGTGGTCAAAGAGTGAAATATAAACCTGTAAGAGTTATAGAACAACATATCAGGACAATAATAGAAGTATATTCAAGGCACAAAAGAGCACAGGGAAGGAAGAATCAATTCTGAATTGGGAAATGAGGGAAGAGTGGTAGGGGGTGAGTGCAAGGAAGGCTTCCCAAAGAAGGTGACATGGGAGCTGGGAATAGAAGAATTGACAGATGGTGGCCAAACAAGCAAAGCTGGGAAGGACACTCCAAGCCTGACAAAAATGTCAAGGGGGTCAAGGTGGACTTGAGGTGAGGGAAACCATATTAATGAAGCCAGAGAGGAAGTTGCCTCAGATTCCATTTGGGAAACACATGCATAATCCACTGTATAACAAAGCCCAGCCCAGGGCTTTGGAGAAAAAGAGAATAAAGAATCTGCATTTTCATTTTCTGGAGGATTTAGGTGGATTACAGTGCTCTATAAACAAAAATCAAAGGGCATGAATTGAAATGTTTCCTCATTTGAGATGTTACTGCCAAATTATTAAAAGCCATAATAATGAAGCGGGCTCATTTTCAAGACTAAATTCACAACCTTCTTTGCACACTTTGTCTCCCTCCATTGTATCTTCTTGGTAAAAACTATTGCCATTCAACCAGTTGAAATACAGAAATAGTTGAAATGCTAGAAATACAGAAGTCAACTTTGATTCCTCACTTTTTCCTTCTCTCCTCCCCTTGTATACAATTCCTCATCAAGTTTTGTGTTTTATTTCCTAAATATCCTTTGAATTAATCAGTTTTTCACCATGTCCACTTCCAACATCACAGACAAAGCTACCATCTTTTACCTAGACTATTAGAATGACTAACTCTAGTGTCTGATATAGTAGGTACTTTACAAATACTAGTTTAATTAATGAATAATTTATTAAGTAAGGGAACAGCTAAGTAGGAGGCAGCACAGACAATAGTATGTATGTGGTTTTAATGGGCGAGTAGATCATGCCCCTAAATTAAAAACATGTTGAAGGCAGTACCTATAAATATAGAAATGTACATGTTGTATCTATTATTTATTAATACATTTTCCTATAGTGATACTAAGTGCCAAATATTATGCTAGGATCTACTTGGTCCTCTCCAAAAAACAAAACAGAAAGATGAGGTTATTGGATTAGGGATCTCTACATCTAAGAATGATAAGCAGAATGGATAATCAGGCCTGTCTATGGCTCAGTGGGTTAAGCATCTGCCTTTGGCTTGGGTCCTGATCCCAGGGTCCTGGGATCAAGCCCCAGGTCAGGCTCCCTGATCAGCGGGAAGTCTGCTTCTCCCTCTCCCTTTGCCCCCTGCCCCCACTCATGCTCGTGCTCTCTCTCTCTCTCCAATAAATAAATAAAATCTTAAAAAAAAAAGAATGGATAATCAGATTGGAAGGTGTTTGGAAAGAAAGAGTGAATGGCTTTCTCAAGTACCATAAAACCAACCAACCAGTGGGCAGTCGTACAAGACAACAGACAAAGATGAGGAAGGAATGGGGGTTGGGGAAGATGGAGAGTGGAGTAGATGGGGCTGGAGGTGAAGCAGTGGTGGACAGATGGAAAGAAACACTAAGATAAATTTTAATTTTTATTTATAATTTTTTTCAAATATAAGACATGTCTTTGCGTCTAGTCAACTATCCTCCTAAAACTATAGTAAACCTATCACTTGAGACTTGATCCCACTTGTCAAGTGTTCCATACTAATTCAGAAATTATATTCCTCTTTTATTTTTTTTAATTTTAATTTTTTTGTGTATTGCCTCCATCTTTGTTTATTTATTTATAGTGATCAACGATTGATTAGTTGCATATAACACCCAGTGCTCATCCCAACATGTGCCCTCCTTAATACCCATCACTTAATACCCATACACCCATTACCTCATCCCCTCACACCCCTCCCTTCTATAACCCTCAGTTTGTTTCCCGGAGTCCAGAATCTCTTCAAGGTTTGTCTCCCTCTTTGATTTCTTCCCAGTTTTTCCTCCCTTCCCCTGTGGTCCTCCACACTATTCCCTATGTTCCACATATAAGTGAAACCATATGATAATATTCCTCTTTTAAAATCAAACTTTAATAGGTTAAGCTCCTTCCAGCTTTTTTCTTTTTAAAGATTTTATTTTTAAATAATTTCTACCCAACATGGGGCTTGAACTTACAACCCTGAGATCAAGAGTCACATGCTTCTCATCAAGATAAAAAGCTTGAGGGCACATTCTGCATGGAGCACTGGGTGTTATATGCAAACAATGAATTAGGGAACACCACATCAAAACTAATGATGTAATGTATGGTGATTAACATAATAAAAAAAAGAAAAAAAATACATGCCCCCAAACTTAAAAAAAAAAGAAAAAGCTTTTGCACAGAAAAAGAAACAGTCAACAAAACCAAAAGACAACCGACAGAATGGGAGAAGATATTTGCAAATGACATATCAGATAAAAGGCTAGTATTCAAAATCTACAAAGAACTTATTAACTCAACACCCAAAGAACAAATGATCCAATCAAGAAATGGGCAGAAGACATGAAAGGACATTTTTCCAAAGAAGACATCCAAATGGCCAACAGACACATGAAAAAGTGCTCAACATCGTTCCGCATCGGGAAAATCCAAATCAAAACCTCAATGACATACCACCTCACACCAGTCAGAATGGCTAAAATTAACAAGTCAGGAAATGACAGATGTTGGTGGGGATGCGGGGAAAGGGGAACCCTCCTACACTGTTGGTGGGAATGCAAGCTGGTGCAGCCACTCTGGAAAACAGTACAGAGGTTCCTCAAAAAGTTGAAAATAGAGCTGCCCTACGACCCAGCAACTGAACTACTGGGTATTTACCCCAAAGATACAAATGTAGGGATCCGAACGGGTACGTGCAATCTGATGTTTATAGCAGCAATGTCCACAATAGCCAAACTATGGAAAGAGCCAAGCTGTCCATTGACAGATGAATCGATAAAGAAGAAGCGGTATATATATACAATGGAATATTATGCAGCCATCAAAAGGAATACAATCTTGCCATTTGCACGACGTGGATGGAACTGGAGGATATTATGCTGAGCGAAATAAGTCAATCAGAGAAAGGCATGTATCATATGATCTCACTGATACGAGGAATTCTTAATCTCCAGGAAACAAACTGAGGGTTGCTGGAGTGGTGGGGGGTGGGAGGGTTGGGGTGACTGGGTGATAGACACTGGGGAGGGTATGTGCTATGGTGAGTGTTGTGAATTGTGTAAGACTGTTGAATCACAGACCGGTACCTCTGAAACAAATAATACATTATATGTTAAAAAAAAAAAAAAAAAAAGAAGAAGATAGCAGGAAGGGAAGAATAAAGGGGGGGAAATCGGAGGGGGAGCGAACCATGAGAGACTATGGACTCTGAGAAACAAACTGAGGGTTCTGGAGGGGAGTGGGGTAGGGGGATGGGTTAGCCTGGTGATGGGTATTAAAGAGGGCAGGTACTACATGGAGCGCCGGGTGTTATACGCAATGTATGGTGATTAACATAACATAATAATAAAAAAAAAAAAGTCACATGCTTCACTGGCTGAACCAGCCAGACAGCCCAAGCTCCTAAGTTTCATGTTGCTTTGATTTTTGTTCTTGCATTTATTTATTTATTTATATTTTCCTTTGTGGGAAGTCTCTTTAATGTCTAATAAACAGGTATTTTTATATACATATATATTTGGCTATGAAATATGTTAGCAGAAATGTGCAGTATCGGAATAAATAGAAATTTCAAAATGACTCACAAAGGTTATTACCTCACATGTGTCCACATTTCCATACAAAATATATTCTAGAGGAATATAAAATCCTAACAACTCTCATATTCCGAAGTTGTAGGAACCCCCATTTTTCTAAGGGATAAATTACTCATTTTAGAATATCAGCTAATTATCAAGCCATCTCTCCAGGTAAAAACTGAATGTAATGAGGGACACAAAATATTTGTCTGTCTAACTTACTTATATTAAGATAATAGACAGATTGAATTATATGTCACTAAATTCTAAAAGACTAATTCTTAAATGGATAGATCAAGGCTTGATCAACTTAAACAATATTTTACAGTATTTTGTTAGAAGACAATTTTGTTTTTTGATGAAGAAACGACTATTATCAAACTCAGGCAAAGGCTTTCAATATTTCATATACATAATACAGAAGACTATAAATTAGTACCAATGAACATTTGTGTATTTTGGGTACTTGGTATCTACATTTTAAAAAGATTCTTTGACAGGGGAAATATGAATATATCACCACCCCCAGAAGCTCATGCCTTGTAATACAAGACACTTGCTGAAGACCACATAAGTCATATTTTTAAAATGACATGCTTTGATCTATTTTAAGTATGCCAAAATTTGCAAATATGATAACTAAAATACTAGTTAAGTAGTATTCCATATATTAAGAAGTTAGCATGAAATTAAGTAAACATAACTACTATTACTGTTCACTTTACTTTTCTTGAGACGCTTAACACTGTGTGTGATTTTCGATCCTAAGTTTTTCTCCATTGTATATTCTTATTTCACTATACAATTCTCACAAGTATGATTTTAATTCCTATATACCATATGACTTAGAGTTATAATACACATCAAGTACCAGGAAATGACTCAAAGACTTGAATATGTCTAAGCAAATGGAAAAAGAAATTGATATTTGATACCATCTGCTTTCTCTCCTCTAAATCTCCCTGCCCCATGGCTGTACCATTCTCAGACTGTCCCTACCAACCAAGGAGGCAAAAATATCTTATAAACTTGTGATCCAGAGGTATGCCGAGATACCTTGCTTCCGCAACACCAGAGAAATTGTCTTCAACCCTGTACTCTAGTCCAAGGTGGCTCTGTGCCTGTTTCTAGCAATTTCTCTGAAGACATTTGAGTAGGTGGGAACATATTTTCTCTTCCTTTTGGCTCTTGGTAAGTTCCTTCTGTTGATGCATCTTGTGATTGTTTCCAAGGGCAGTAGCGCTGAGGGCCGTTGACTAACAAGCACTTTTCCCCCCCTGTGCTTTCTGCTGCAAATCTTACACAGGCATTTCCCTGTGTTACAGGCTTGTTGAAGTTCTTGGGGAATAAAGAGGAAGGATTTTATAACAGACTCATGTAGTAGAGAACTAAAACACTCAAAAGATACCTTTTGGTTCTTCTTGTACCCTGAAGCTCATCCCTATGTCCTCTCCCTCCTCCCATCTTCAAATCCCTGTTTTTACTTGAAATGGGTGAGCTGTCATTTCCTTGGTGCCTGAAAACCCACGGCCTTGGGTTCTATATCCTACCAAGCAGTTCATCTAAGGTGTTTTCCCAAAGTTCCCTCCCTAATCTGGGGCCAGCTGTTGGAATAACTAATTTCTTCTGTTTATACAACTGTAAAATATTTCATATCATATGATACACAGACATAGCAGATTACACAAGAGTATTTGTTGCATGAATCAGTAAATGCCTTTTTTGAGTGTATGTACCTTTTGAAGAAACTTGAAGGAAATGGCAATCATTAACTCAAAAGAAGAAACCTCTTGTTCAAAATCAGGCAGATTTTCAAGAGTTACAAGAGGTAGGCGGTCCTCCCATCCCTCCAGCCACAACCTTTATGTCCCCATTAGAGGCTGGAGGAGATCCACAGGTGTCCCCAGGTTTTCAGAACAGAGTCAATCAGTTTTTCTCATCTTCAAAATGTGAGGTCACTTAAGTCAGTTCTTTTCAAACATTCAGACAAGAGAACGCTGTAATAAGCAACTTGTTGCAAACAGGGTGCTTCTCTGGACTCAAAATTTTATCTTAAAAATATGCAGACTTGAGATTCTCTTCTAGATTTTACAGGTTCACTTCAGCGAAGAAAGGCCTTCACCAGTCAGCTCAGCTTAGGGTACTAGAGGGACCAACTGGTATTGTCCATAAGCAGGAAGGCTTGCAACTGATGTCTTTAGTTCGATGAGGCCACTTAGGCCCATGCTCTGAGGTCATGGGATGAGGGAGTCACTGGTAGGGGTCGGTGGCTGGGTGGGACCATTGGCTCTGCCACAAATGGGGCTACTGAGTTAGCTTCTTCCTTGGGTGGGGCTGATGGCTGTGCTCCATGGTCACGGGGGGCTGCTGGCTGGACTCTGCAATCACTTCTGGTTGGGCAGGTTGGCATGCTGTGTTTCCTGGTAGCACAGTGCTTCTGGATGGATTCCATGACGGGCAGGGCTATGGGCTGTACTTCACAATTGCTGGTGGTCACATGGGGCCTCAGGCTGTTTCCCAACCGAATGGTGCCACTGGCTAGAATCCATGTTCAGGTAGGACTGCAGGCCAGGTTTTGAAGTTAGATGGGGACTCAGGCTGTGGTCTGTAATAAGGCAGGGCCATGGGCTGTGCTGAAAGTTGGGTGGGGCTGCAGGCTGGACTTTGTGATTGGGTAAGCCACTGGTTATGCTCTGTTGTTAGGTGAGGTCACTAGCTGTGTTCTCCAAGAGGGGCCTTTAGCTGTCCCCCATAGTTGGGTGGGGCTGGAGATTGTGCTCTGCAGTCAGTTGGGGTCACTGTCCACAGGTTATGCACTCTATGATTATGTGGGGTCACTGGCTGGGATCCTGCCTGAGTGAGGTTCCAGGCTGTATTTAGCAATCAGGCAGAATCACAGGATGGGGTCTGGTACTGGGTGGTGTTGTGGGCTGTGCTCCATGGCCGGGTGGTACACTAGGCTAGGCTCTGTGGCTGCTCATGCTCACTGTGTAGGCTCTCTGCTCATGCAGTGCCACAGGTGAGACTGAACAGTTGGATAAGGCTATTGTCTTGACTCCCTGTGTAGATGCATGATAGGCTGTGGTCCATATTTCCTGTGGCCATGCTTCCCAGAGGGAATACTAAGCTCAACAGTTGGGTGGGACTATGAGTTTCCTCCCCTGCTTGGATGGACTCCACAGCCAGTATGGCCCACTGGCTGGGGATCTAAACCAGGAAGCACTTCAAACTGAGCCCCTTGGCCAGACAGGGCCACTAGCTCAGCTCTATAGATGGGTATAGTGTCTGGCTGGGATCTCTGGGTGCTGCTGCAAGCAGGAATACAGTTTGCCAAGAACTGAGTGCCAGCTGCTCTAAGCCCTGCTCCCTTCTCTGTCTCTATCCCTAGTGGTTAAGCTCCACAGATACCTCCAGTGATCCCCATGACATGATACCCAAATTGGCCTACCAGGAAGCATCTTATAATGCTGGGAAATCTGGATGTCCATCTTGGTTCTCTTTGTCCCACTGGAGAAACCATATGCCCAGGGAGGCCCTCTTGGTGTGGGTCTGTGCTCACCTGGGGGAGGGGCATTCGGTCAGACTGTAGCCTTTCCTCAATACAGTCCTTCTCAGTCTCCGTGGTCTGGGGGGTGCCTCAGCTTCACACCCAGGTTCTAAGATTTTCAAAATGGTGTCCGGTCTATTAATAGTTGATAGCTGGTCTTCTTGTGAGGGGGACTAAAATCAGAAATGACCTATGTCCCCATCTTGATGATGGCACACCACTAAAGTTTTTCATTTAATTTTCTAAGACTCCCTTCACATCATTTAATTCTGAGAAAAAAACACCAGAATTCTCTAAAACTGTTCATTTATATACCAATTTACTGCAATGAACTATAAAAACAAATTTAGTGGCTCTTAGAATAAAATCCTTCATGTCAAATTGTGAATGCAAACTTACATATACCAACTGTACTTAAAATAAAAACTATACCTATTATTATCTTAAGTTAAATATAGATAATATAAGTATGGTCTGTTTTAAAATCAATCAGAAGACACTACAGATCTTTTATGTTAGTATATGATTTCAGTAATCCGCATTCCTAAGAACATGTAAGCAGGTTTTTATCACCTGGAATTAATGTACCTTCCAAATTCAAGCTTGATAGAATCTTCAGTTTCTTCAATTTATCCATTTTTCTCAGGCTATTCACCCCTTTCTTTCCTTACTTTTCCTTCTTTCCCTTCTAGCTGGGATGGTCTGCTCATCCTATCAATGACTCTCACTGTTACTCGCAACCCCTTGACCTTTGTCTTCTTATTACCTTCACACAGCAGACCCAAGTGCCTGCATTAGCCTTCCAGATCCTGTGTTGGAGACTTTGTAAACTATTGGGTAGCTCTGACTGACAGGATGGTGCTACCTCAGACTGATGATATCCCATCTTCCTGGGGCCGAGACCTCATTAGGAAGCTTCCACTTGTCTTCTGTCCTCTCCAATTCCCTCAGAAGCTTGCCCAGTTTCTATTTTTAAATGTTTGCCAAACATCTCATACCCACAGCACTTACACAATGTCCAGTAAATTTTAGGTGCTTAGATATCTTTAGGTGAACAGCAGAGTGACTTCCTACAAATTAAGGAATTTAGAGGTCATGCATATGGCTGAGGGATACGACTGATTTTACATTGTTCTGCATGGAAAGTGTGGGCCTTGGGAGGAAACTTCAGAGAGACAGACTCCAGATCAAGAGGAGGGCAAGCTGGAGCCACCTGCACATTACTAACTCATAAGCTGCAAATTTCCCAGCCATACGTGTGCTTTAGTAATGGTGGAGGGACTCTGTACACATGACCATGGCTGAAGTGAGAAAATGATCTTGAGAAGTATCTCCAAGATTCATATTCCAGGGAGATGTGCCATGAGCTGTAAAATGACAGGGACTATGTATGGAGAGTATGAGCAAAAATCAGGAACAACAGAAATTTTATTAGAAAATGCTTCCCAAGATTCCTTGCTTTCTTTGCATTGCATGCCCCGAAGAGCTCACGGTACTACGCTCTTGCCGAGGCATAATGAAAGTTGGGCAGAAGAATGAGAAATATTAGGAGCAACATATCACCATATGAGGATGGCTTTAGGGGTTTGGCCAAGTTCACAATTAGTTTTTTTTTATTATGTTCAGTTAGCCACCGCGTAGTACACCATCAGTTTTTGATGTAGTGTTCAATGATTCATCAGTTACGCATAACACCCAGTGCTCAACACAACACGTGCCCTCCCTAATACCCATCAGCCAGTTACCCCTCTCTCTTCTCCCCTCCCCTCTGAAACCCTCAGTTTATTTGTATGGAACCAGAAAAGACCCCGAATAGCCAAGGGAATGATGAAAAAGAAAAACAAAGCTAGGGGCATCACGTTGCCTGACTTCAAGCTATATTACAAAGCTGTGATCACCAAGACAGCATGGTATTGGCACAAAAACAGACACAGAGACCAATGGAACAGAATAGACTCCAGAAATGGACCCTCAACTCTATGGTCCACTAATCTTTGACAAATCAGGAAAAAATACTCAATGGGAAAAAAGACTGTCTCTTCAATAAGTGGTGCTGGGAAAATTGGACAGCTACAATTAAGTCTTTCTAACGGGTCCTCTCTACCAGAGAAGAAGGAGGTTCCAGATTTCACTTTATTTAAAGCGTCCCTGTCCCTGGGGGTACAACTTGGGAGCTGTGGAGAGCCTCTTAATCTTCTATAAGATCTACACAGAAGGAGACAATGGCCCTCAGAGAGAAGAAAAATGAAGACAGGAAGCAGAGATGCAAGACAGAGGGAGAGTATGGGTTTACCTTCCACACAGGTTACAGGGCCCAGATCAGTCCTCTCTGTGGGGCATGTCTGTATTCTTACTGTCTAGGTCTCTTTTCTGCTTCAGCACTTACCACTTGGTTTCTGTTACTCGGAACCAAAGTAGCTTAAATAGTATAGTATACCACAGCTATTACTTGAAGCAGTCACCTCACATCAACCAAGGCCCAGGTCAGAAATGCTCACCTGTCACCACGAACAGAAAGGAAGTATTTCTTATTGCCCAGTGCAATTTTCCAACATAGCACGGAGCAGGATGGTCACGAGGTGTTGCTACTTAGAAGACTGCCAGCCTCCTAACAACTTTTCTCTAAGCCTTCCTGACAGGTGTTTCTGGCCAGGATATCCACACATTTATTACCAGAGTTTATTTAGTTACAACCAAGGCCCATTACTGCAATGGAAACAAAAGGCTCAGAGAATGTCACTGGAACTGTGCCCAGGAAGCTTCGGTGATTACAAGTGCCAGAGCTTTAAAAAAATCATAGTCCTATACAGAATTATTCCAAATAATACTCTGCTGAGCACATTCAGGATTCTGTGCTCATCTGCATAGAAACAATATGCAAAATGGGTGTTTACTGCATTGGATGATTGTCATCTTTTTCTTTTAATACCACCAATGAACAAAACCGTCCAACAGAAGTAGAAGAAAGAAGCCTGAAAGAATAGCACAATATAAATATACCATAATTGGGCTGTAAATGCACTAAGTAAGTACTAAGAGATCAAGAAGTGATTCAGCCGATGTAGCGAAGATACCCACAATCCTACGTAGCAGAGAGAATGCCGCATGTTCTAAAATGGTTTTTAAAATTCTCATGGGATCTATAAATATTTTCAGAAGTACTTTCACCTTGCTAAAATGTCATTTTAAAAAAGCCCATAATCTGGAGCATTGTTTAAGTCTTAGAGTTTTTTTCCCCTCAAATTCTGAATATTCACAGGACCAGGCATTAGACTGCACCTTGGCTCTCTCTCCTTCCTCAAGCCACAAAGACACGTGAACCCACAAACAATGAAAATCCCAGTAGTGTGATTCAAATTAAAAGAATGGTCACTTGGACAGAGGATTGGGATGAATTTGGCAGCAGCACAAAAAAAAAAGATGGGTAGGATATGGTTTTGTTAAGTGGAGAGTAATGAACACAGATACTTCAGACATTTTCTGCCAGAAATACTTCAATAAAAAAAAGCTAATGAGGATTAGTGTCAACAATTATTTATAAATGATTTATATATATTAAAACTCATCTTTAAGGTTCTCTTTAGTAAGATTTTTTAAGTATTAATTCTTATTACCCTAGATTATTGGAAAAAAGTAATAGTGTCCCCTTATTAAATAATAATCAAGTTTCTCGGGAGGATCTTTTCTTCAGTTACTAAGTCACAGGGATTTAACTCACAAGAACAATCTCAACAGCTCAATGTTTAGATATATAATAAACTTCAAGTCGGTCTTCCAAAAGTAAAACATGATCGCTAATCCTCCTTGTTTAACTCCACGGCAGTCAACAAAGGATAAGGAAGAGCAGTGGGGATAAAATGTGTTTTCTTTTCCACAGCTGCATAGTTTAAAAATATTGAATAAGGTCCAGAGAGATGGTGAAATCACGGAAATAAGGACCAAATTACAAGGACAACCAAATCTTGCTATCGTCTACCACATCATTTTGTTACCTCTCTAGGAGAATAATGCTGTTTATGTGTTTTTCCACATGGGCCAATGCTAAAGAGAAATGAGGCAGAGTTTTTGGATTGTGAATGCTACTAAATATTATAATACATTAACTTATCTCATTTAATTCTTGTAAGTCTGAGTTATGCATGTTATCTCTAGTTCTATAGGATGAAACAGGTGCCACCAAATTAAGTCACTTGTCCAAACTCACACAAAGAATGAGTCACACATTCACTCCAAAGTCAATCCACTTTGCCTTCCACTGTACTTCTTTCTCACCAATGCATTTCTACAAAGGGAATTTACACTGCACAGTCAAGTTTAAATGTGCTTCTCCTCTAAAGAATGAAGAGAACTGATGATATGCTCTCTGGAAAGTTTTTCTGCTGTGTTTTTATTTGGTACTTTTCAACGAAGTCTAAATCCTGTCACAGACATTACCTTATTAATCTTCGCCATTTATCTGGGTACACTAGTTTGGGATGTTATTACCATTGTTATTATGAACAAGAAAATTAAAATGAGCACTGGTGAGCAGGAATGCCAGGGTGTGAGTGGCAGTTTGGATTGGAAGTCTTGCCACCTAATACATAATCCAGAGCCCTCACCACTAAATCTTGCTTTTTGTGATACGGTAAAGCACACAAGGCCAAGCTACTATTAATCTTTAATGAAACCAAATGTCAACTATACCATTCTGAATGATCATTCAGTTTCCAGCATAATATTCAGTACATATTCAATCTTATGACCACATATTCATACATAAAAGTTGAAAGAAAATCCAATTTCCTTCTATAATTACATAAATTATTTTTAACATGTCACAACAATTTTACATGAGAAAGGAAAATAAATTTACCCATCAATTGACACTCAAATATGTTTTTTCTTTCTTTAAGGAGTCAATCCCCTGATACTGTAGCTAATTACTTTTCCTTTCCTTAAAGAATTCTGACAAAGAACGAAGTTATTCTGATGAATGTCTCCGTTCCTGTGCGTCAGGCGCAGATGTCTGAGTCTGCCTCGAGGATAAGTCTAATGCTCTGTGACACTGAGGAAGCACAGCCAGCAACCAGGAAACAACTTGCGTCTCTGCTCAAACCGGGTTCACGATACCATTTCCTCCTTTTATAAATGCATGGCAAATACAAATCTGCTGTTTAAAAAACTTCCTATAGATTTCCCGATAACCCCCAATATTATTATCGATCATCAGGCTCCTATTTCAGTTGGATTTTGATCAAAGAGGCTATCTTTATATGGTCCCTTGGTAAAAATAACAATTATTTAAGAAAACCACACACATCAAGGTCAGGCTGGAAGCTCTCAATCTGACACCTCCATGTCACATCATGGGTTCCATACTTCAACATGAACATAACAAGTATGTTAACCCCTCTGTGTGTCTGCGAATGTTGTTTCTTCTTCAGGATGGAACATGCTATTAAATGGAACTCTCTATTAAACAAGCAATTCCCATTTGCTACAGAATCATTTATATGTGATGCTTCCTAAGGCTGTGCACTCCTTGAGAGGTGGGGCCAGGCAGAGAGTTTATCTCTGTACCTCCCCTAGCACATTTCCCTCTTTGTTTCTCAAATATGTTAGCCATGAATGTTTGGCAAATATAGTACAGTGACCCCTTGAGTTAGAAGATTCTTGGGTCTAGTCCAAGCTCCAATGGCCTTGCACAGATGACACCACTCAGCTCAGCTACCTCACTATAAAAGGGGCTGATGAGACCTGTTTTTGGGAAGCTGTTTTCCCGACCCCAAGTTGAAAATATGATTTGAAAACTGTGTTTTGCTAGGTAAGTAGAAAGTATCATGCCTGTGTGTGTGTATTTTTTAGAGGATAAAATGTTGTGTGCTGTGTAAAACACTTGAAATAATAAATACATGGACTGTACAATAACGTATTTGATCCACTTCAATTACAAACATGCTTAAAGAGAATCCTCTCAGAAACCAGCAGGGAATACAACTACCCAACTGGTGTCTAATTTATAGATGAATAGAGTAGAAAAAAAATTCATTCTAGATGAATGTATCTGTTCCCATAATGAATATCCATACCCTGACTACTATAGTGTCCAAGTAACCATGAGTAGCAGAGAAGTAATCATATCTACCCATGCACAAATACTGGCCAGCAACATGGATGGAAGGGAAGAGAGGGAGTATCAGTACCTAAAACCCTCACTTGCACTCTTTATTTAAAGTGTGTGATTGTTTTCAGATTATTTAATTGGACAGAAATGTTGTTTTAAAAATGAGTGTGCACGATCCCAGGACCCATGATCCCAGGGTCCTGGGATCATGACCCGAGCCGAAGGCAGACGCTTAACCATCTGGGATCGAGCCCCATATAGGGCTCCTGGCTCAGTGGGGAGCCTGCTTCTCCCTCTCCCTCCTCCTCTCCCCCTGCTCATGCTCTCTCTCTCTCTGTATCTCTGCGTCTCAAATGAATAAATAAAAAATCTTTAAAAAAATAAAAAAAATAAAAAAATTCATGGAAACAAATGAAAATGAAAACACAACTGTTCAAAATCTTTGGGATGCAGCAAAGGCAGTCCTAAGAGGAAAGTATATAGCAATACAAGCCTTTCTCAAGAAACAAGAAAGGTTTCAAGAACACAACCTAACACTACATCTAAAGGAGCTGGAGAAAGAACAGCAAATAAAGCCTAAACCCAGCAGGAGAAGAGAAATAATAAAGATCAGAGCAGAAATCAATGAAATAGAAACCAAAAGAACAGTAGAACAGATCAACGAAACTAGGAGCTGGTTCTTTGAAAGAATTAATAAGATTGATAAACCCCTGGCCAGACTTACCAAGAAGAAAAGAGAAAGGACCCAAATAAATAAAATCATGAATGAAATGAATAAGTCAATCAGAGAAAGACATGTATCATATGACCTCACTGATATGAGGAATTCTTAATCTCAGGAAACAAACTGGGAGGGATGGGGTGGCTGGATGATAGACATTGGGGAGGGTATGTGCTATGGTGAGCACTGTGAATTGTTTAAGACTGTTGAATCACAGACCTGTACCTCTGAAACAAATAATACATTATATGTTAAAAAAAAAAAGAAGATAGCAGGAAGGGAAGAATAAAGGGGGGGAATTGGAGGGGGAGATGAACCATGAGAGACTACGGACTCTGAGAAACAAACTGAGGGTTCTAGAGGGGAGGGGGTGGGGGGATGGGTTAGCCTGGTGATGGGTATTAAAGAGGGCACGTACTGCATGGAGCACTGGGTGTTATATGCAAACAATGAATCATGGAACACTACATCAAAAACTAATGATGTAATGTATGGTGATTAACATAACATAATAAAATTTTAAAAAAATCATTTCCAGTGATCAAATGGTATCAACAGCTACATTAATTATAAGCTGTTGTCAACTCTCCTCTTGTCCTTTAGCTTCTGACCACACACTTAGTTTCTGTTTTGTCCTGGATCCACCAAATGCAGAAATCATTACCTTTTGAATGCACCAGAAAGAATCTGCTTATAGAGGGAGCTGATAATGCACTAATATTTTTCTTAAGTTTTTTTTTTAATTCAGTGCTGGTAAACACCTTAATTTGTTACAAACACTCAAGAACAAAAACCCAATCATGTGTTTGTTTTTTTTAAGATTTTATTTATTTGAGAGAGACAGTGAGAGAGAGAGAGAGAGCACGAGCAGGGGGGAGGGGCAGAGGCAGAGGGAGAAGCAGGTTCCCCACTGAGCGGGGAGCCCAGTGCGGGTCTCAATCCCAAGACCCTGGGATCATGACCTGAACAGAAGACAGATGCTTAACTGACTGAGCTACCCAGGCGCCCACAATCATGTGTTTTCTTCAATCAGTTGGCAGAATTCTAGTTCTCTCTTCTTTCCCTGTCCACCCACTTGCCCCTCCAGTGATGATTTCCTCTTGTAGTAACAGCACTTTGGGGCTGTCTCAAGTTTCCTCGAATATCTCATTTCAGTGTTTATGCACAAAAAAAGGGATCCTAGTTAATAGGCTATACTTCTTAGAAGACATTTTAGGCACTATCTTTTGTTAATTGATTATACTTATCTACCTCGGCAGCTTTTACAACTAACTTTAGTATTCACTGCAAGGTTAATTATGGCAAATTCAAATTTTTCCCTATCTCTAGGCCCTGAAAATATTATGGGTTTTTTTTTGGGGGGGGGAAGAGGAGAGGAGTGGCATTTTCAACTATAATTCCAATTTAAAAGGCTTTAAAATGATGAATGCTCAAGTCTACATTTATCTTGAAAATAATTAGTAGTAATCTTCTTTCATAGCTTAGGAGCATCCATATAAAGATCATTTCCTTCTCTGCCACTTAAGTATTTAAACATTCTTGTCACAGATCCCATGGAAGGGATTTGCTCTCACTCAATTTTAGAACTATCATATTAAGTCAAGTACAGTCATCCCCCCACTTATCCATGGTTTTGCTTTTTGCAGTTTCATTTACCTGTGGTCAACCATGGTCCAGAAGCAGATGATCCTCCTTTGGACATATCGTCACATACTTATGCCATTTACCTCACTTTATCTCATCACACAGGCATTTTATCATCTCACATCATCATTATAAGAAGGGTGAGTATAATACAGTGAGTTATTCGCAGACCCCACCCACATAACTTTTATTACAGTGTATTGTTATAATTATTCTATCTTATTGTCATTATTATTGATTTCTTACTGTGCTTGATTTATAAATTAAACTTACTCATGTATAGAGAAAAAACAGCATACATTGGATTCAGTACAATTTGTGGTTTCAGTCATCCACTGGGAGACTTGGAACATATTCCCCATGGATAAGGGTGGGGGGGACTTAAACTCCATCAAAGTAAGCTAGGTTGTCAATTACAGTGATGAGATAGCCAGAGAATCAAGTCCTAATGACTTATTCAAAGCATTAGGGACATTTTTCTTTATTGAATTTGAAGCACTGTTTCACATTTTGAATTGAATATGAACAGTTTTAAATGAGATGACATTTAATACATAAACCAAAAAACCAAAAAACCCAGGGGTTTGAAAAGCATATTTATTCTGTCATGTTTAAAATAAAATAAAATAAATTACAGAAATACTATGAGCAGCAATTTTTCATTTTGTCTTATACCTGTTCTTTGGATAGGGCCTTTGTGTTAGCATAGAAATCGGGGTCAGTGCCGAATGATCCATACCCCCAGTATTTGTCATCACGTAGGAGTGTCGTGCCCTTTCTTACTTTGGCTGACTCAGTGGTAGTCTCACCAAACTACATGCACAAGTGTGGATTCATTGAAAAGGATAATTTCTGAAATGATTCAGTGAGCTTGTTAAGAATGAGTTCTGCTGATGAAGGTAAACAAGACTCCCAGACATCTAAAGTGAAGGGCGGAGATGAGCAAAGCCCTTTTCTCTGAGGTACTACGTGAAAAATAAATTCTGTAATTGACAAACTTCTCTGGGTTCACAGCAATGCACTACTGGAAAGCAACCGAAAGGATGAGCCATTACAAAGGATTGTTAAAAAGGAGATAGCAGGCCCAAAATGGAGTCACTTATGCTAAACCCCACCAAGACTTAGTACCTAACCTAACTGCAGCTTTAGCTTCTGCTGAAATGTGATCTTTAACACACCAACCTGGACTTTACTGGTCAGCACTAAGAGGTTATCCACTGTTAGACTCCTTCTGTTTCCCTTGGGAGTGTGGCCTTGCCTAAAATAATGCACCATTCCTAATAATTTCCTTGTTTCTATTCCTTCTCTGTTTTTAAAATCTCATCTCTTTCTGTAGCCTTTTGGAGCTCCTTTCTATCTGCTAGAGAAATCAGATCTTTTAAAATATACTCAGCTGAGGGCGCCTGGGTGGCTCAGTTGGTTAAGCGTCTGCCTTCGGCTCAGGTCATGATCCTGGAGTCCTGGGATGGAGTCCCGCATCAGGCTCCCGGCTCAGCGGGGAGCCTGCTTCTCCCTCTGACCCTCTCCCTCTCATGCTGTTTTTTTTTTCTCCCTC